>NW_008591278.1:0-20974 GCF_000691845.1 Merops nubicus
CAAAAAGTCTTGTATAGTCTGCTTGACCTGGGGTCTAGAAAGAGTAAGCAGTTGGAAGGCTACCTGGAACAAGAGGCAATGGATTGTCCTGTTCAGCAGAGCTGTGTGAGGCAGTACAAACAGTTCTGTCACAGATCCTTGTTTGACAATGCTTGTCCCAAGAAAGAGGTCAGCTAAGGCTCTGCTGCCCTCTCCTCTGCCAGGCATTTCATTGTGGAGCTGTCCCTAACTCTACTGACTCCTGAGTACCTGAGCCTTGGCACCTGAGAGTATTAAAGGCTTTTTGTTTTATTGTTTTGTTTTTTTCCAATAGGATATGAAGTCCAGGTCAGCTCAAAGACCAAAGCCTTTCATCCAATCACAACAACCTACACAGAACTCAATATTTTTTCTCCTTATTCTTGTTGTTTTGCTAGTAGGAAGGAGCATGTTAATTGTTTTGTGTTTCTCCTCATTTGACGTTGTGAATCGGGAAGCTGTCTTTCAATGAGGAACAGAAGCTGCCGTTCACAGAGTGAGAAATAATTTTACCCAGAGTGATGCATCGGATTGTCATTGTAAACCCTGGTGCTGTGGTCGTGAGTGATGGTTTCTCTCTCAGTTTTTCTATGGGACTGTGTTTTTTCCCCATTCAAAGAAAATGAGGAGTCCGGTCAAACTCCCCCAGACAGGAGCTTGTATCCCACCTGGCACCTTTCTACAGCAACACTGCCATTCAGGAGAGGTGGACATTGCTGCCCGCAGTGCTGCCTTGGTATCTCACAGACTGTGGCAGGGGCATTTGCCATTGCTCTTAATTGATATCCCTTATCAGGTCTTGCATTCATTTTAACCTAACATGGGCTCAGCCTTCATTGGACAGCTGATGATTTCTTAATGCTCCCCCATGCCTATTTGATCTGGCATATGTTGATGTGGTCTTCACAACATAACATTCAATGATCATATCCCACAGGCCTGCAACAGGCCTCCCCTCTGAGGAAGATGTGTCCTCGCTCCTCACAGAGACCTGGGCTCAGAAGGGACTCGCTTTAGAGTGCCTCAGTGGCTGGGGGATGTTAAGGGGCTGTTCCAGTGCACATAAAGCAAGGGCAGGGACAGTGGATTGGAAAGAGACGTGGCAGGAGAGGTCAGAATCTGAGTGAGAGGGTCAGGCTAACCCAATGGGCCCTGGAGGCTGGCTGGGCACAAGCTGGGGGGAAAGGAGGGTCCGTCTGGGAGGAAAGAGCCTGGGTCTGAGTAGAGAGAGTGCTGTGGGGAGTAAAAGGCCCTGCGTGATCAAAGACCAGGCTTCTTGGTCCTCAGAAGAGATGAGCAAGATGTCCAGGAAGCAGCAAAGGCCAGCTTTTCCCCAAGGAAAGACAAACCAGGACACAAGGAGGATCCCACAACCAGCAGGGCAGGAGCCTCACCAGCCAGGGCTCAGTCCCACAAGACCTAAGCAGAAGAGGCCCAGAGATTCACAGGCGGCTCCAACCAAGAGTCTGGATCATAAGGCAATGTCATGGCTATTAGGTAGATCCAAAGACATCATAAAGTCAGCATACACATCAGAGATAGTTTCAGGTCCAGTGATCACAAGACAGGGCCAAGGTCATACTAGGAGTCCTGTTTGAGCTAGAGACTGAAAAATCTCAGATGTAGCACAGAGACTGAAGTTCCAGGGCATAGCTTAGAGCTCTTGAGCCCATAGGTGTGAGCAGAGGCCCTAGGTGTGGCCATGGTTTTGTCCAGTCTCCCTTTAAAATCATGTAAAATTTTATCATCACAGGCATCTTTTGACTGAGATGAATGAGGTCCCTCATTCAGCTACCTGTTTGTTCTCAGCTATCTCTGTGTGTGGTTTTGTTTTTTTTTTAAAGTGCTTTCTAACTTTTTTGAATACCCTTAATTTCCTTTGTCAGAAGATATGCTGATAATGTCTCTGTTGTCTCCATATCATCCAGGACTTCAGAAACCTTTGCTCTTGAGAACATCACCCATCTCTCTCTTAAGAGTTTTTCAGCCTGAGCTCAAGCACATCTGAAGCAACTGCTCAGCCTTGAATTAGAGAGCTCTTTGTGATAGAGCTGTGAGATGCCTTCATAGAGGTCCACATTCCCCTCACCTGAGACACGAATTTAAATTGAGTCTTTTGATTGTACTCCTTCCTAACTTGGCTGGCCATGAACCTCACCAAGACAGACCCTGTAATGCACCACTGCAAGTACTCATTTTAAACACTAGTAAGAAACTGATTAAAATACAATTTATTGGAGATAACATAGTGTAGGCAATTTCAACCCCAAGCTGTGCAGCGTTGGATGGATCTTTATTGAGGGCACAGTTCACTGTGCATATCCCACACATGCAGAGCTTCACTGCTGGCATGCTGTTTACAGCTTTTATAGGTATGTTCTTAGAAATAAACAACTCTGTTTATCATTTTTACTGTCAAAGAGAAGTATATAGAAACATGCTGATTCACTTCAAGATAAAGACAAAATTGTGCTAGCAGAGACATCACCAACTGCCAGTTCACGACCATCTACGAGCTCCTCCACTATGTTCAGCAGGCAAATTTATCCCACAGCCATGTGGTCTGTTCAACATAATATAGGCCTGGAGACCAAGCTGTACGTGCAGTATAACCCAGCAGAGTACAGCACACGCCCGTGCCTGCTCAGGCCAATTTTTATGTGGGTCACTAACTCCTCAACGTACAGCAGTCTTCTGCCTCTACAGCAGGGCCAGACCAACAGTGCACAGGCATAGTGGGATGGGGGTGTAGATTTTATCCATCTTTTCTGAATCTGCATTTTACTGAAAATGTAGACTAACGACACATTCAGTATATCAATCAGCATCATCTACTTGCACAAAAATTAAAATAAGAACAAAATGGGAATCTACATTCAAGTCCCAAACCTAGTTTTCAACAGATGTCTTTCAGAAGACTGACAGACATCACTTCATATCCCTAGTGACACCGAATGGCCCGATTTAGAACGAGTCAGTTCTGTTCCACAGTGAGGACATCAGGTGGACTCTGTGCCTTGAAAACCTCTCTCGTGTAGCTTGAGGAAGCCACTTTGCAATTTCATCCTTGATTTTCCCCATTTATTTGCTTCAAAATAATCATCAAGTGATTAAACAAGAGAATCAAATGATTAAACGAGAGAATAGCTGATTTTTCTTCATGTTATACAATAAATGCTTCCACAATAAATGTTTTATTGTCGTTGTGCCTGGAAAGTGCAGTCAGACATGCTTCTTTCATTTTAATGACAGTTTTATAATTGTTTAATAGCTGTACACACTGCTCATTATGACAGTATTTTAAAATTCCTGAGTTTTGTTTTGTTTTGTTTACTTGCAGGAAAATTCTGTGGATTGCTTTTGGCTACCAGGGAAGCCAAACATAATGTACACAGTAAACCTGGAAATGTCATATTTCTTGAAATAATTTTTTGTTTGAATACTTTTGTTAGCTGTAGGTAGTCTTTCATGGCTGTGTTGGGCAGACCAGTATTTGCAGTTCTCCTGTAGACTTCCTAGGAGCTACAAAAACCTGTTTCTCTGCTTCCAGCATCATGACTTAAAGTTATATTTAATGCTGACTTTATGAATGGTTGAGTCTACTCCAAATACCTCAGTGTATCTCATTTTTGAAGCACTATTTAAATACTGATACTGTAATTTGAATTTCTGCATGTGTATCTGAGCAGAAGGAAGATTACTTCATTCACAATTAATACTAATAATCATTTTAATTGGATAAAGTGTAACCTAAAGAACCTTCCCTCTAAAGACTTTGAAATAGGAAATGACATCTCTAGAGTACTATTATATACATTAAGAAAGATTTTCTTGTCTAATTCTTGGGTATTAAGAGAACTGAAGCAGTCCACCTTTTAAGAGAAACACTCTCCTTTTGTGTTTTTTTTAAGTTATATCTCTTAGGCATCATCTTTATATATTAGCTAAGGACACACAGAGGAAAGCTTTTAAAACTACCTGAAAATACAATAATTAATTTAAAAAAAATTGTTTATTTGATATACCATATAGAAGTAAGCTCAAGGTGAGAAAAGGAGCTGTAGGTTTGGCTTAAGTGAGGGTTTACCTTGCTTAAGATCCAAATTTTCTTAAAAAATCGATTCTTTAGTGACTTGGTACACAGGTACCTCCTGGTTTTGAAAATAGGATCTAAATACTAGCCTAAACCATTTCTGTAAATAATCACTGCCATGACATGATGTTTCAGGTTGTGTGGTGCAATAATCCAGAACAGATAATGATGTGTTTCATTTGCAATGCTTTTATTAGAATAAATAGGACCACCAATTAACATTCACAAAATCAGTTATTATGTCACTGGCATAAGATGGGAAATTACATCAGTTGGGAAGATGTTGTATTTGGAGATGATGATTTATGAAGAAATTATAGACTTTCTGTATGCTTCCTCAGAAAAAAGAGACACAGCCTTGTACTATGTTCAGCACAAAGAAGCCCAAATGCATTCCTGGAAGAAGAATTGGCTGAAGTTTAGAAGTTTTAGAATTTCATCTGCAAGTTGTCCAGGCATCAGTTCAAGGATGGGTGCCCAGCAAGTTCAAAAGAAAGGAATAGGAATATTCTGAATGCTGTGTTTTTTTCACAGAACTCCTACACAGAAACCAGATTCTCAATAGCAGTGTCAGGATTTCTCACAAAAAAATCAGAACACCCACCCTGTGTGTCAAGTTGCTCAATGATGATGGGACAGAAATATTCATTAGATACGTCCTTAAATTCTCATTTAATCCTGGGTATACATCCTGAACACAAGTTGTGCAATCGGAAATACCTGCACCTAAACATCTGAAAAGTCACACTCTTCTTCAAGAATATCTCTCTACATATTGAAGGCTATCTACTTGGAAAAAATACTGAAGCAAGGAGATTGTGCTACGATACTACAGTAAATGGGGTCTGTTTCTGAGCAGAAGGCAAGCATTATTTCCAGCTCTTTTTCTTCTTAGGGAGAACAATATCTGCCAACGAAGAGGATGACGTTGGTTGGATTGTGCTTGATCAAGAAAAGGAAAGGGTGGTCAGCCCTGAACTCTTCATACTCAGGGGAATCTTTGATGTCTTCCACCACACCCTCCGAGTCTGCCGTCTCAGTGCCCTCTTCACTGACCTCCATGTACGCTTCATGGATGGCCCCAGACATCTTCAGCCTCTCTGCTGAGGAGATGCCAGACAGATTGGCCGAAGGCTTGAACAGGTCAGTCATACCCAAGGCCATTAAGACAGACGTCAGGTTATATTTCCCCTCCATCTTCATGCGTGGGAGGTACACTTTCACTCTCTTCTTTTCCATCACATCAGGCCTAGTCCACTCTGTGAGTTTTTCAAAGCTGATTTTGTTCTCAAGCTGCAAAGAGAGACAGGAAATGAAATGCCTGAGACAAGACTGCAATGGTCTCGACAGCTGTGGTTATAGCACTTGTCACTGTTTTTTACTTTGTGTACACTAATATCCAATCTTTACTGTATTAGTTTTTCCTTTATGCTTCCTCCTGGCTACAGCCTATATCTCGTCTGCCTCAGTGAAGGTCTCCAACATTTAGTTATCTGAAAATATCTTCTTCACATCAAGGCTTTAGTGGTGAAAATATAAAATCAAATTGGCCCCAGAACTGTTTCTCCTGGATCATACCTTGTTGGTGCCTTTCCTCACCTTAGTTCCTTTCTAATGCTACTTTCCCCATTTTCCTTTTAGTCAGCTCATGGAATGCTTTCTTTATCATTTCCAGTTATTTCCCCTTTGATAATTTTTTCTTGTTTCACAAACCATTTAGTGCTCTCCTGGAAGACTGAAATCACTTCAAACAAACAAACAAACAAATGAGAAAACCCGCTAGCATGTCTGTTTCTGGTACCTGATGGAGATCTGTGAATACAGTGACATCCCCTTCTGCAGTGTTTGAGCTGCACCACGCTCCCTTACTCTTGGTTTATTAGATGGAGTCCAGGGCCGAATCCTAAGGGGCTAGTCTGTGCCTGAGCACCTGGAAGCACCTGGGGGGATTTTGTGCTCCCCTGTCTGCTCAGCACAGCCATGGTGTGGGCACTTGGGGTGTGAATGGACAGCAAACGGTCTGGTGGCAGCCAGGTCCCACTGGAGTGGCAACTCCTCTGCCTTCCCTGCCAGGGCCATACCTGCTCCAGGCCAGAGATGGCATCAGGCAGCAGCACCAACATGCTCAGCTCCCCGCTGGCGTACGGGAGCTCCAGGATCTTCATCTGCTCTGCAGCCACTGCTGCCACTCTGAAGGTACTGTTCTGACACATCATTTGCACAGGTCTGCTTTCTCGCTGCGAAAACAGGGAGCAACTTTGACTTTAGGCAAGCAACTGTACAAGCCCTTTGAAAGGGACAGGACTCAATCTTCAAGCATATATTCTCTGAAGAAGAGCTGTGTCTCCACTTCCCTCTCTTGACTGATGATATGCCTCAGGCAGTCACAACTCCAGCAAACCCGAGGGCGACGGGCCCAGCTAAATCAGCCAGCCAATGACCATATCATGTTGTACATGTGTAACACCTAGACTGCTGGCTGTGCAAGCCTGACTTCTGGACAGAAGCCATGTCTGTGCCCTGCTACCTTTGTCATGCTGAAGGGCATTTCCTGGGTGTGCTCTTCTTTAAATGCTGTCTTCCACATCCCTTTGAAGTAAATGGCACTCACAAGGACCAGCACAGTATCAAGGTCAACAGAGCCTGGCTCAAGGAAACCTTGGATCTGTCCTTTAAGGAAAAAGCAGGGCAGAGTGGTAAGTTTCATAGCAGTAGTGTGCCACACATTTCGGCCATAAGACAGGTAGATTCAAGAGTGGTGTACACCCCCAGGAATACTTATAACCAGTGTTTGGGAAAAGATCTACATAGAAAAACAGGAACGGCAGTTGGAAGCAGTAATATAGGTCTCCTGTTTCTCACTGTGCTCCTTTCTCACACTTCACTCTTGTTTTTCTTCCCACCTCAGCACAATAAAGGTGCACAAGCTCCTGAATCATTCCTTGCCCACCATCAACCTAGTGCACACAATCCTTTCTCCTCTGGAAGCCCAATTCCTACCCATCCTGAACATCCTTGTAAATTCTTGCCAGTATTCTAGAGAAGATGGGACAAACCTTGTGTGAGTTAAGCTTTCAAGACATAAAAAGTGTGTTTATCCTGGCATGTCTGCCTTTGCCAGATAGGTTTAAAATACACTGTCACTGCTACACAGGTCCAGTAGAGCCATCCCTTTCCGCAGGAAAAATTCACTAATGGGAGTGGGAGGAGGAAATTTCTCCTCTTACTCTTTCCAGAAGTTGTTCAAATATCATTATGTGAAGGAAGTATATTTGAAAATCTTGTCTGACCTTACCATTTGTCCGATTTTCTACCCAGGAATTAATGAGCTGTCTGGCTTGATCTGATGCAGTTTTGAAGCTGACCATTTCTAGACCTACTCTGTACAGTTTCTTCACACATTTTAAGTAGATCTGTAAAGACAGCAATTGTAGCCACCAAATTAGTAATTTTTGAAAAAATAGTATGAATAGGAAATAAAATAAGGCCAAAAGGGTTTTTGTAGTGATGCCATGGTTAGTCTGTCCTCATCCTGGAAGAACCTGCTAGAACTGTGCCAGAAAAAGTAGACTTATCCATGACATGTTCAGGTCTTATATTTTTATTACTTCAACAGTTAAGAGTGTATATTAGAAATGTTTAAATATTTTCTTGATGGAAACCTGATCCAAAACCACTGTTTCATGTTCATTTCGGAGTGTTTTATTATCAGTGTTCACTCATTTTTTAAAGCATTTTTTCCTATTTTTCAAGCTAAGTTTCTTTGATTTAGAATATTTTTATCTTTTGTTTTGAAAATGTGAAATGAAAGATTTTGCCACTTTCGAAAGTTGATCTTGCGGTGAGGTTTTCAAGTGAAGAAATGTAGTCAAATTATTTCCTGAAAAAAATAAAACAATCACCCTACATGAAAACGAAAAGTCTTCAGGGGAGCAAGCAGGGAGGGTGGAATCACATTGCCAAATATTTTTGTTTATGACTCCATTAATTTTTTCAACAGAGCCATCTTTTTGCCTGGAATTGCTTTCCATTCAGGCTATTGTCAAGGCTGCAGCAAAGGGAAAAGCCACGGAAGTCCACACCATTGGGGACCACTGGATTAACAGATCACGTCTTCTGGCCAATCCTCTTGGATTACATGTTTATGCAGAGCTTAGTAGGACATCACTGCAATGTGCAACTCACCGGTAGGACTGAACATGTCTTTTCAGCGTAGAGTCTGTTGGCAATGTGAAGTGAGTAATTGGCTTTTGGTGCAGCGATATCAGAGAGAAGTTCTTTAAACAGGATGTGGATATTCACAGACTTTCCACACTGAGTTGATGATAAAAACATAAAAAAGTATCACTGTTAGCTTAGTTTACTAGGAAGAGGATTATTTATAAGGAACAAATAACATGAGACAATGCACATTGTTTTGACATTTGCAAATGAACATGTACTATAGTCTAAAAGTTCTGTGGGATGGATGTTCAATATTAGCAACTAATGATGCACAATTAATTCAGAGCATATTGTGACACTCATTTTAGGTGAAACAAGAGGAAAACGTGAGTGATGAATGTGAAACAGTATAATTCAGGAATAAGACGATCAAAATGAAAATTCAGGTGTTCACAGGTGAGTTGTCATAGACAAAGAGCCTCTAGTTCTGGGCTTCTGTTTGCATTTTCATGGCAGCTTTCTGCTGAAGCTGCAGATGAGAGAAAAGTACTTGATGACAAGGTAGTCAGGAAATGTCTCGTAATATAGTGAAAAAATGGATCACCTCTCTAATGCCCTAAGAATAGTGTTCCAAGTGATGCAGACATGTAAGAAAAATGAGCAATGATAAACAGTGGCTACATTTTATGAGGAGAGTTGTGTCAAATTGCTCCTTTCTAGATGCTTAACCAGCCACTAAATGGTCTAGCTGATATTACCTTTATTTTTCTTCTCCTTTTTTTTTTTTTAAAAAAAAGTCTTATTGTTCTTTGCAAGTCCCACCTTGTGTTTGTGGATCCCAAGTCAATGTGGACAGAACAGGGAGCATGGCTTGGTTTGATCTTTACAGAGGCAAGATTAACACGGAGCAAAGCACACGGGTAGTACCAAGGTACTTGGACCACTCATGGTGCTCTTGGGGTAGCAGTGGGAATCAGAGGCTGATAAAGTCCCTGTAGCTTTTGGAAGAGCATGGTTACTTTCCAGGCTTGCAGCACCCGGGATCTTTTCTGTTGAAGCACCTTCCTGCCCCACTTTGGAGTCTCAGCTGCAAGACTGACCACTGTACCCTGGTTCCAGGTGCTGAGCCTCTTTCAAGTGCTGTCCCCCAGCAGCACTTGCAGGTGTGCAGATGCTCGTCTACACAAGAAGGTAGCCTGGTGCCCAAAGCATTCTATCCTGTCCTGTCACTTGTTCTGGTGTCTGTATTTTTATGCTTTTTAACTTAAATCTATTAAATTCAGAGCATTAGCAAACATTTGGGAAGGTGTTGAGCCTACTTGAAGCACAGTCAGAACAGTCTATTCTCAGAAGAAACGTATGAAAAAGAAATAAATGTACCTTAGATTTCTGTACCTTGGTCTGAATATTTCCTCCAAGTCCTGCAATTTTGTCAAAGTGAAGAACCTGCAATTGAAAGTAGCAATAGAAGAAATTAAGTTCTTGAAGTACAATGACAGTCACAGATGTTTGTGTTGAAACTAAGTTTGGACTAACCAGGTCAGATTAGCACATCAGATGAACTGGGAAGTTTCATGTGAGTTTTAAATCAGCTTTTTTACTGCATGTGCCACACCAAAAAGTTGTACAATTTGTTTAGCTCAGCTCCCTTCTTTTCCAGTTAATGGTCTTCAGTCTACAAGCTAGCTACAACCTTACTTTATTGTATTTATAACTGCGCCTCTGTTTTCTGAGTGTTTCCTCTTCTATATATGACAAGTTGTCCTTTCCACCTGAAAAGAATCACGTCTGTGAGATAATACATACTGAAGCAAGAGAACCATTCTTCAAGAATACTCTTTCTTACTGGAAACCAGAGGTGCTTTTTGCCCTTCATGGGGAAAAGCAGTGGTAATTGAAACTTGGCTCCCGACTGAAATCTTACGATTTGGAACGACATTCTTTTTCTAGGCAGATTTGGATCCAGTGCCAAATGTGAATATGTGACTTTCTCCCCTCAGTTGGAAAGAGTCACAAACGTGCAAATGGACTGTGTTGCATGGGGTCAAAAGGAGTTTGTCCATTTAAGTAACATACCTTCTCCATCTGATACTCAGTGTTACCTCTTGCTCCCAGATAAACCATGGCCAAGGCTGCAATGATGCTCAGGGGGGAATAGAAGATGTTGTCACTGGCATGGTGGACTCGAAGATCTTTGAATACATCAAGAGAAAATTCTGCATTTGCTGCACTGATGGAGCCCATTGTGAAATCAGCGATGTCTGAAGCAAATAGAAATAAGACTGGACAGTGGTGATATGTAGCATTTGTCTTAAAAAAAATACTGTAAATAGCCCCAAAACTGCTGGTTCATTGCTTATTTCATTGATGTTTTTGTCATGATGATCAAGGAATAATGTGAACCCTATGTATTCTCTGATCATTAGAAATATTTAACTTCTGACCCATTTATCTCTGAATGCATCCTTGTTTTCTTTCAGCAATAGCTCAACATCAAGACAGTGTCTTGTACTTGCCTTTTAGAAAATAGATGGTTTCATCCATGCTTCAGTATGACAAATAAAACATGGATGACTTTCCCTGTTGTGATCCAGAGGACTCTTCATGATTTTTGAGACAATGCAAACCATATTTCATTTCTTCTGTGGCTGCTCTGGACCATGCTCTGGATCTTTAAATCACCATATTCTTAGTGTACTTCCTACAGTTGCTTAGTACAACCAGCCTTTCCTGTACTTTATAGTAATAACAGGAGTAAGTTGCTCTGCTAACCCAGCCAGTTGCTTAGATGCCAAAGTATAGATTTAGGGGGGTTCTTTCCTGTAGTCCTGTTTCAGACATTTAGTGTCTGCTGATGCTTTTTTGTTGAGAAAAAGCACAAACATATATATCTTATAAATATGGGGTTTGGCAGTATGGCTTGAAACAGCGTAAAGCTGCCTTCATTCAGGCAGGCACAAGTCCTGCACATGTTAAGGACAGTCACTGAAACTTGCAGTCATTCTCTTTTGAATATAAGACCAAGAAAGTTGCATACTGTTCTTGTATCTCTAGAGCAGTTAAAAGTTGGAGGAATAGTAGCATATCCAGTTTGGAGCAGATGTGGTTATGTGGCCTGAGGTGCATCTGGTGCTAATGATGGTGGAACCACAGACCCTGAGTCATCATACTGTACCTCACCTCTGCTCTCCAGAGAGGGAGACTGAGAAAAGAGAAATGCCTTTATTCCCAAGATAATTATTAAAATTATAAAAGAGCAGTTTTAATGTGACACAAGATTTCCAGGGAAAAAAAAAAAAAAAAGATGTATTTGTACTCAAAGCATCCATATTTTGCACACCTAAAAGTATTTGGCGGTCAAACAGTATAAGATATATTGATAAGGCAAGGTAAAATTACTGCATATGCTGACTTTTCATATAACTGTCTCATAATTACCTTTTAAGCTTAACTTCAGTTCTTAAACATAACATTCCTTTTTTTCCATATTGAAGAACACAAACTAGAAATGATATTTTACTTGGAGGAATACTTACCCCACAAATTTCAAAGAGGCATGTAATAATCCAGTTTGCCAGCTAAGCAGATTCTCTGAGCTCTTGGTGATATATATTGTACCATTTGAGACACTCCCACAGCTAGCCTTCAAGGAGTCATCTTTTGAGTCATTACCTTTTATCATGACCTTTTGATTCACTGCACTTCGAAACACTGAGTAGATCAACGTTAGACTGGTAGTCTATCTGCAGGACATCAACCTTTATTTATTGAAATAAAACATTATTTAAAAAAAAAAGAGTTACTTATGCTTTGGCTGTAACTTATAAGGCTATACCGAAGCAATATGAGTTCAAGTCTAAAACCATGTTTCAAGCAGTTCTTTTAAATTTAAACATTAATGTGATTGGGACAAATTAGATAACTGAAGCCAAATTAAAAACAAATACAAAAACTATTTCAAATATATCCAATAAAACATAATACATTTTTAACAAACCTAGCTGTAATATCAGATCAGGTGATTCTCATAGTCAAGTGAAGACAAAGATCCCAAAATATTACAGGAAAATAAGACCTTGTCATAGTGCAGTGGTCTGGGAGTGAGCAAAGTTCCCACCACAGTCCATTGCTAATGAGCATCTATGGATATACCTGAAGAACCCAAAACTTTCTGCTTATTTTTCAATACCAAAATAGTACTGAAAGACATTTTAGTCTGCCAAAACACAGAAGCATGTTTCTGGAGCCCAAGGATTGGTGTGGTTTAATATCCTTTTAAAAAGCACAGTCACATCTATTTCTGTAGCTGGGTGAGACCAAAGTTTTTTTACCTGAGTCTGAACATAAGGTCTACTGCATATAATGTGGAGGAGGGGAGAAAAGATTTGAGAAGGCACATTTTGCTAAAACTTAATTTTGATGAAAACATTCAGAGCAGCAGTGTAAACAATTTGAGGTCTGAGGTGGGGTATGGCAGAGGAAGAGATCTGAGGAACAGTCAGGAATTACATATTTGCTGGTCTGTAAGTCAGACCCCAGAGTATTCAGACATTCAGAAATGGATTTTAACCAGACAATAGGATGTAAAAGATGATTGAGGGTCAGCTTTTAATTTTAATTCTCTGAAGGTCATGGCAACAAGGCCCATGGCACATGCACAGGCTATTCTCATAGATCTTCCATACCCACTTTTTTACTATGTCAGATGAATAAAATACGGAATCTGCCCAGAGGAACATTCACGGTCTGTTAGACAATCATAATGCACAATATCAAATATAATTCAATTGTATAAAACCATTACTCTTTATTGAATAGTAGACTTGATAAGCAGTAAAGAAACAAATCTAGCATCTGTAAAGGCCATGGGGTGGATAATAGAAATCCCAAATTTGTACCTATTAAGCCACAGAGTGTACAGCAGAGGGTGCGCCCCCGGTGAAAGGAAAAGGGAGCCACTTTCACCCTTAACAATGTGTTTTGTTTGCTGAACTGTGTGCAAGTACAGGCACAGCCTGACAATTGAGGTGGCTTTCAGTTTCCCAACTCAGAACAAGCTTTTAATTTCAGAAGTGCTATAGCAGGGATGAGGATGGGAAAATCTAACGCCAGAAAGCAGCTCTCCTCTCACCTTGTTCAATGTTCCCTATTCTGTGAACTGGACTGCAGCTTTTACTTTACCCTGTCAAACCACGACTGCTGGAGGGCACAGCTGTAGTGTGTCTTCTCATATTCACCCATTTTCACATACTCACATTAGAGTTCCAGCTACTGGTCAGCAGCTGCTCAGACATGTCTTTGGGCCTTCCATGAAGAGCTTTCCTAGGCACCCACACTCTTCTGTATGCTCTGGTTCAATGTGTCTGTCCTGTGTGGACATCTGTGGAGCATTTGCTCATGCAAACAGCATTCACTTCTTCTGCTTTGCTTTTTGGCGGTGTATATTTTTGTAGGCTGTGAGGTATGCTTGTGTGGTTCAGTGGGCTGCGCAGCAACGCTCACCATCAATCCCTGGAGACTGGATCATGTCTGCTCCAGGCAACATTCATAGTCTCTGGCTTTTCTCTGCTTTGCAAGCTCTATTGTTTGGCACTGAACATTTACAAGCTATAGGTCTCTACAGGAGAAGCACTTGCTGCCAGAGTAGAGGGTTTAACTTCTATTTTTAAATAAACATCTCTGTTTTGGAGGAGCACTGCCCTGTACACTACGAGCTGCTACCACTACAATAGCAGCAGTAGACTACTTTTCAGATCCTGGTTGTTTCCACCACATTTTAAAAATGTTTTATAAATTATGATGGCAAGTAGAAAAAAATATTATGTGAAAAGAAAATAGTTAAAATGTATACAGTATTTGTTCCTGGTTTTGAAATTACCTAGATATCTCTGGAGCAAGTTTTTTTTTAAAAAAAAAAAAAAAAAAAATAAAAAAATCCCCACCACCAAAGAGCATAAGTGACTACTTCTGTTGTAGTAAGCTAAGGGACAATCCTTGTTTCAGCCACACCTTCTTTGCTCATACAGAAACCCTTTTCCTGATGTGAGATTCTTGCTCTTCAGGATAATACTTCACAGCACTTGCCTTATTATATATGCCATTATTTTTTTTTCTTTCATCATTTCATCTGAAAATACACAGGTCTGATCATGCAAGCTAACACATCCTAACACCGTTCATTTCACTCTTATTTTTCTCAACGTAAGTCATTTATACTTGAGGCAAACCAGATATACACAAACTGCTGATGGCAGTTATTCAAAGACATGAATGCCCATTTTTGCCTGTTCATCAGAAAAGCCCACAACCTGTATTTAGTGTTCTCTTCCCAGCTAACTGATATGAAAACTGTGCCTCCACTGATAATTTTACTATTTCAGGCTATATTTCATACAGTAATTGCGGCCATGTGAGATAGCTCCACCATGAGACAGCTTTATTTAGCAATTGAGTTTGTTGAGTACTGTAATTTACTGTATTTTTTTTTCCTGTATATCTCAGCATTTGTAAGAGCCCTTTGAATCCACAGTCCTGAAATGGCACAAGTATGACAGCACTTACCTTCTTCCCATCGGTGAGCAACAGGAAGAGGAGAGTGAGTCATCAAAAGGCTGGAACAATTTTCCTTTTAAAACAAGTATTTTTCTTTTATCTGTGGATTTTGGGCATTGCATACTGCCAAAAATGGGCAGGCTGCTCCCTTCTCTGTAACCCTGTGCTATGTCTTCCCACCACCCACTCTGCACCATCCAAGAGGTGGTTTAGGGAACTAGGTCAACAGCAAGTAAAGTAACTTTACCAAAGATTTTCCTCTTGATTTACATTGCAGAGAACTGCTCATCATCAAGTCAGGCAGAAACAAATGGAAGGGAGGGAGAGATGAGGTTCAGGATTTCCCTGATAATGTCAAGTTGTCCAGTGCCTAAACTTAGCACAATGAATATTTAAAAATTGGAGACAGACTTCAGCATCACTTATATTTTTGAAAGGATTACCATCATTTTTACTTGCTATACTAGACTATTCCTCTGTCCACTTAATTCTGCAGACTACTACATTTAATATTTAGTTTGCAGTGGTTTTACTATGATAAATGGGACAAATAGAGGCAACCCATCTAAATACCATCATTACAGATTTTTTTATTAGTTTTTTTAAGCTAAGGAGGAATAAAAGAGATGGAACAAGAAACTCATGGTATCTGAGGCACAGAGAGAGCTGATTTTTAGAAGTGAGAATGGCTGATAACTGCTTAAAATTTTATGTGGTAATCGTCTAATTCAGACCCATCACAGAGCAAGGCTTGTTAGAAAAGGTCTTCCATTATTCTGAAACCTTCTTTTTGTTACGTGCAAGTTTATGGATAAGTTTGAGAACTTTCTAGCATATACAGGGCTTCTCACAGAAAAAAAAAAAAAAAGGCAATGTCTTATTTTATATATGAGCAATGTCTCTGCCCTGCTTAAGAACAGGTAAAATTACACCAGAGAAGTTTTCTGCTTTCTTTTCTCTCTGAAAACAAATCCCAAGAGTTCCAGCTTGAACCATTACCCCTGATCAATATTTAAAGGCAAGGCCTCACAGGAATACTTTGCTAATCCCATACAAAGTGGCACTGTCCTTGAGACCTAAACAGAGGTTGGGTAAGTAAAGCTAAACCAGACTGAGTACCTGAGTTTATTCTTTTAATGCAGATCTCTATCCTCACATCTCCTTCATGTGAGAAAATGTATCATGCATCTTCAGGGCACTAAAATCATGCATTTATTGGAGACATATTACATTAGGAAAGGCTCAAAATAAGATTTTCTATGCAAATGTCTGTAGAGGCCTACAGCACTTCAGCAAGTATCACAAAATGCATTTTAAGGTAGATGTAATTTTATCAAGATCTACAGTAAAACATGGCTGGAACTGATGTTAAAAAGTAAACAATTAACATTTCTTAGGTTTTTATCTCTAACTTGGCTCTTATCACATAGTCTACAGCAAATAAACACATATAGGATAAAGCCTAGTGAAAATGTGCTTGCCTGTCATCCTCAGTACTTGGCAATTTCCAAAATAACCTCCACTTAAGAGGAGGAATACCTTCCAAAGAAGAGAATAGTGCTGGTTGAGTTGTGGCTGATGATTCATTGACTACTATGAATGACTTCTGAATGGCCTCTGGCACAAAGCAACCATCTTTCCTAGGGCTTCCTGACAAATCAGCTTTTCCCCAGTCAAAAACATGCATCACTCCCTCCCATCTTCTGGAGAGTTTTGTTGAGAACTGAAGTTTCCTCCAACTGGAACTACGGCAGACATACTTTCACTCTCAGGTGTTTCATCCTAGCTGAGCTTGTCTGTCCTGCTAGTTTTTCATACATGAGGGTCCACTCAAGCTGTGAGGCAGTGTTGATAATGATGATTGACACCATAATAAATGGAAGGAAGAGATAATAAGATTCAGTTTTTTCTGCTTATCTTCTGACCACACTGCAGCAATATTAAAGTATTGCTCTATTTGGAGCGCCTTATATATGCTAGTAGAGAAAGAAAATGGAGTATTACCTGTTCTAAGCCATTGAAGTCCTCACAGACAACTTCAGGAAGAAGAGTGAACATGCTCAGTTCATTATTGAAGTATAAGAGCTCTTAACACTTTCATTTTCAGTTACCCTATTATGACCATGTTAAAATAACCTTCTTCATCATCTGCACTGTCCTTTTCTCATTCTGGAACACATGAAACATTAAACAGAAAATACATAAATTATCACCCTGGTTCAGTCCAGAAACATTATGCATACTGGTCATATGTTTAATGTATTTAGAGCATTGATGTGTTCCTCTTCTGACCTGTAGCACCAATGAAGTTATCAATTTTAGAATCATAAAAACTACTTTCCACTCCCACTGGTGCCAGATTACTTTACTCACAACTCCCTTGTTACATCCTTCTTTTTTATGGCAGGTCAGATGAGGAAACCGATGCATCTGATGCAGCCATGAATCCAAATTCCTTATGAATAAAGTATACATTCCTCTGAGAAAATTTGCCTTTATCTCATTTTTTCCTGGAAAACAAACATTGTTCTGTTGGTAAATAGTAGCAGAGGAAAAGAATCCTCAAATGTAGTCCCAAAAGCAGACTATTTTTGAAGCAGCGTCCTTAGTTGTGAAATCCCCAACAAAATTAGTGCACGTCCTCAGTGACTTTGACCCAACCAGGATCTGCACAAGACCTGCTTCTGATGTGAATTGATAGAAACAGTGACATATCTGGTTATCAAAATATGTACCGTGCCATTGTTCTAGGTGAAAGACCAGTGTGTTGTCTTGGGATAACAGAGAAGGAAAGCTTTCATCTGTTGCTATAGGAGACAGACATCTGATTTCCACCACCCAGCTCTTTCAGTTCCTGCCCACACTGTACCTTGTTCAGTTGGAAATATGTTTCTTTAGTGTCTTTGTTCTTAAATTCTACTGCCCACTTTCCTTTAAAATACACAGCATTGACCAGGACAAGTACAACTACACTTGTACTTTCTGTATTTTCAAACTGTACTGAGCAGCAGCAATGTCTCAGCACAGCAAAAAATATGTAAAATACGTAAAATATGTAAAATACGTAAAATATGTAAAATCAAAACCTTGTGCCTTTCTTTAAGCTTATATATCATTTTTATGCTACCTGCCTTCCTCCAACCACCAAAAGAAGAAGGTTGCTTTATTTTGAAAAAGTAACTGGCATTGATAATAGCACAATGAGTGCAGGGGCAGGGTGTATATAACCCTATGTAGATATATATACACAGTAAAATTTACAACTAGTATTAAGCACAAAACCTTTTCAGGCAGCTGGTCACCTTCTTCTGGCTCTGAAAGTCTCTCTTTACTTAGAATGTAAAGTTTTGGAAGTAAGATGAAATTGTGGCTTGAAAAGAGAAAAGTGGTTACAGAGATAAAACAGCAAGGCTTCTAGCAATACTCTTACTAACACCATAGGTCTGGTTTGCTAAGGAAATTATTTGTAAGCTTTTGCATCACCTGGGAAATCAGTGTTGCACAGGAATGTTCTGAGACGGTCAATTCCACTTAAATTAGACTACTTGACAAAATCTCAAAGATGCTACTTTCTTCTAAGCCTGTTTGAAAAGGCAGCAGGAAGCAGAGTCTCCTATTCACATGAGCTCTGAAGGAAAGGTGTAAGAGTGAACACAATCATTTTTATTAAACAGAGAAGACACTAGGGGAGAAAAAAAAAAAAGTCTTCTGCTGATCACAGAGCTTTGTTCCTTGGATAGAAATGATGCAACAAGCACCAGCTCTGCTAGATGCTGGGTGTGCATGGCAAGGATATAGTTATGATGACTAATGTTATCACATTTTCTGGAATGCCTGGGGAGACCTGTTATCAGGGATCTGTTTCCTTATATAAAAGCTTTTAAGTCAGGGCTTCTCAGTGCTTTGCTGTTCCCCACATCTAACCACTGGGCACCTAAGATGGAAAGGCTCCCTGACTGCTAGAGATGCGGAGTGCAGCCATTTGGCAGCACACACCCCAATAGCGCTGTGTGTGTTTCATTTCCCTTTGTACTTTATGAAGGAAGAAGTTCTGCTGAGCTCGCCACTTAGGTGGAAGAACAGATCAGTAATTTCTCCAAATAGCCTGTTGGCAATGATGAAAGAGCCGCCTGGTCCGGGTTCACTGACTGCAGCCCGCAGAGCCTGGAGCTGGGAATTAACTCCTCCAGCTTCTCCACACTTCAAACAAGAAAACAAAAGTTTCATGGTAGGCTTGACCTTTCCCATGCAAATCTGAACCTGAGGGTGAACTGCAGCTTCTCTCTGAGTAGCCTCCTTCCACCCAGCTGATATAGGCATTGAAATAAATGCATCAGGACATGACCTCCAACTCCCTGTACCAGATGTACAGAGTGGCAAAACCATTCCCCTTCAGGCTCACATTAGTCCACTTCCAAATCACATTGCATCCTACAGAGATGGCTCTGTGTATACTGAGCAAAAGTCTGCTGGCTTAATGCCTGGGAGGAGCAAGCTCCAGGTGCCTTTGGCCTGCCCTGCAGACAAACCTTTGGTGGTGGCAGTTTAAGCACTTATGTTTTAGATTGGTGCTGCTCTTTTGGTTGGAAACCTGTAAAGACAAGGCTTAACTTTTGAAATGTGTGATCTCACAAGACCACTTAATTAACTAATAAAAGATCAAGAATCAGCAGATCTGCAAAGCTAGACAGACAGGCTGCTCAGCCCTGCTGTGTGTTCTGATGAAGTGATTGTTTTCAAGGAAAAGGCCTGAGAAACTGGCAGGCGTTGCTACATCTCAGAACTGCAACTCTGTCTTACCTTTTCAGAAGGATATCTGTTTCCCTGACTTGTACTGCTCAAAATGTTGTTGAAATGAAATACCTGCAATGGAAATGTTGGGTGAATGCAGCTGAGCGACAGTGCCTCAAAGCTAAACCAGAGTGTTGCAAGCTTATCCCAAAAAAAGCCACAGTCAACAAGTAAAGGACCATCGTCCTTTACAAGATCCTTGCAAATGAACAAGAAGTAGACGGTGAGCTCATTAAATACTTGAAATCTTTCTTCTTAAGGAAGAAGCCTTTGGGTATCCAAAAAAGGCAGAAGACCTCATATGGAACCACCAGTTCTGAGTTTTGGAGAGTGGAGGGATACCTCTAAAACATTTTCTTGTGCACTGATGCATTCACTGAAATATCAAGTACTGTGACAGTGTTTTGTTTGGAAAAAAATTAGTATTAGGAATAGCATAAAAGAGGGTATTTGTAAAGAGCTCTCTGTGTGCATCACTCTTTTGGATGCGTAGGAACTAAATCAGAGGGTACTATCAGCCTCTTGGCTTGCCACCATCCCCTTCTCAGGGTAAAGGAAACTCACCTTCTCAATATGTTTGAGTGTTTACCCTAGATCTGAGGACAACCATCCCAAAGGCAGCTGAGAGACTTAGAAGGGGGAAGAAGATGTTTTAACTTCCTTTTCTTTTGCTCAACTCTCTGAAAAAGTCAAGACAGAATGTGGCATTGGCTGCACTGAGAGAGGCCTTGTGGTGCTGCGATTGCCTGCAACAAGGGAAACAAAGATTTAGACTTCTTGTCCTTATGCCTGCTAAGCTTAGATGCCTTGATAGAGTATGGTAAGGTTTCCTGCAGTAGCATAGCTGAATTGTTCAGCACTTCACAGCAGATTTCTGGTTCACCACATCTGGGATTTCACAGTGAACCTAACACCAGCACCTTGAACATCATGAGAAACACATTTTCAGAAATGGCATTCTGAGCTCAGATGTTTCTCCAGCTCAAGCACTAGCTATGGCCTTGTCTCTTAGCCCTAACTTTGTTTTAACTACAGTCCCAGATCATTCTATGTCTCTGTCTTTATTGCCTCAAGTCCTCCAGGCATAGCACTTATGAACTACATCCCTTGATCATTCTTCACTCTCTCTAATAATTTTGTGTGCATTCATGAGCTGTGCCTCGCATACTGTGTCCTTCTAAGGCTAGTTGCTTAACAAACATTTGACAGAAAACTGAACTACAGATACATTCACTCAGCAAGATTTTCAGCAAAGGCACATGTCGTATTACTAGAAAATTCCAGTCATATTTTTTATTTTATCTGCAGCTTTAACACTTTTGCCACATGTATGAAAATGGCTGCACCCCCTGGCCC
>NW_008591279.1:0-1999 GCF_000691845.1 Merops nubicus
CCCTCCCCGCCGCCCGCGGGGCGGCCGCTCGGCCCGCTGGCCTTGCCTGTGCCTGGCACAGAAATCCGACCGCTTCCGTGCCCGTGGTACGGGATTTCGTCCTTCCTCTCCTGGGGGATCCTCTTTTGTTTCTCTTTATGGTGATTTGGGCTTTTCTCTCCCTTTTCAGCCTCTTACCGGCACTCGCCGTGGTGGTTCTCATGGACTCCTCACTTTTGAGCACCTGAGTCTGTCTTCCTGGCAAGAGCAGGCTTTGGGGGAGAGGGAGAGTTGACCATCCGTGTGGAGCAGGCGCACACGGTCTCCAGCCCCCTTAGACCTGGCTCTTCATTGGTGCTGAATCACAAGGGAGTGAACCTCCTCTTGGGCGTGGGCTTGCCACTTCCCAGTGAGCCCAGTCCTGGCTCCTCACACCCACGGGAGAGCTCTCCTGATTTCCAGGCAGACTGCCCAGGGTAGCCCTGCCCTTCAGTCAGGAGACCTGCCCCTCTCTGCGTGGCGTTCCTGGCTGGTGGTGCCACTCCTGGGGAGCAAGAAAACTGAGTTGATTTTTCTGTATTTTATCCATCCCTACTTATCCCCTCTTGCTTTTGACCTGTGGTCTTGTCTCATCTTGGACCAAGGCATAAGCTAGTGGTGATTTTTTTTGTTGACTGTGTTTTGTTGAACGCACCAGAGCCAGCACAGATGAGTTCACCCAGATCCAGCCTCTCCTTTCTGTGCCATGTCACTCACGTCCGTGCTTGCTCATCCTGGATGGTTGACTGTTTTAAGTTTAAGCCCTTGACGGAAAAAACTCTTAGTGGAAAAGCTTTAGTCAGCTCAAGCTGCTTAAATGAATCTCATTAGGTGCTGGAGTGTGGCACACGCTTGCTAGGCTGCTCTTTGGAGCTGCTTCTTGGTGGGTTACAGCAAAGTGGCCACGGCCAGGAAGGTGCTTGTAACACAAGCTAGCAAGGAGACCTCGTCTCGGGGTTATGTTTCTGACAGTAGCGGCCGTTGAACGGTAAAAGTCCTGCTGTGATGATTTTAGGGTTTGGCTCAAAAGCCTGGAAACCCATGAAGTGTCAGCAAAGGGGTGAAATTACCTCATCTGCCCTCTTTGGGCTTCAGCAGAGCTGCGCCGGGAGCAGAGCCGGAGTTTGGAAAGGCTTTGAAATAGCAGTGTTAAGGAGGGCGCAGGACGAGATTTGGCTGGGTTAGCTGGCTCATCCAGCTCGCTCGGGGCCTGCGTGCTGCTGCACAAAGAAGCTTTTCATCCAGGGTATGAGACACGCTGACCTGGTTCAATTTGTGGGAGTTTTGCTTCCATCGGTGCGAGCATGTTTGTTTGGGAGGTGGGACAGAACCAGCGCGTTTGTCTCCAAAAGAAAATCCCGGTTCTCTTTTTGTTGGCAACCTGAGCGGGAGGAGAATGTGACCAGGTGAGCAAGATCTGCAGTTGTTGCAAAACTGTGTGATTTAAAAACAAACCAAAGCGACCTCAATACCCAGTGTGGAGACGGAGCTTAGGAGAATATGAAAGGCTTCTAGCCTGGGGGTGTTGAGTCCTTGTCTCCTGCAAACCCCAGTTGCTTCCCCTTAGTGTTGCAAAACCAGAGTGAACCAAGCCGGGCAGTTGTTTGCAAGTCGGACAGAGCTTGGGGGGTTCTCCAGCCTGCCCTGCTCTCTGGTTAGAGTCAATACTGGTTTTATTCTGCTGTATTAATGTTGGAAGGAGTTGCTGGTGTTCGCTTCTAGAGGCTATTTTTACAGCCGTGTGTGCTATTCTGAAGTTACGTGATACCTTCTAGGTGTCTGGATACAGGAGAGATCAGACTTGAGATGATTTCTTTGGTTGATTTTTGGGTGGGGAGCCAGAAGGGTCTGCTCGACAGAAGCGTGCCAGCCCCACGCAGACCCCGGGGCAGCTGGGAGGGTGGGCAGAGCGTGCCTGGAAGCGTGTCCCCGCGTGGTCCCCCCGGCCGCTCGGCAAGCGCGGGTCCCTCGCTCGGCGCCG
>NW_008591280.1:0-19442 GCF_000691845.1 Merops nubicus
GGGCTGGTGTTTCTGGAACAGATGCCTGGGACTGCCGGGGCACGGGCCTCGGGGCATGGAGGTTCCCCGTGTTCAGCGGGAGGGAAGGGCAATAAAGTTGTGTGTGTGATGTGGCCGCGGAGCTGAGAAGCGCCGGGCGCGGTGTAGCCGCCCGGGGAACCGCCTCCCTTTGCTCATGGGGAGCCCAGCCCGGCTCAGCAGGTACACAGCTAAGGGCACTTAGTTAATCGGGCCCCCCATTTGTCTTCTCCACGTTCCTTAAGTAGCATACGTCGTGCTACGTATACACTGGCCGATTCCTGTCACCATTTTTTAGGTTTCTTTTACTGCATGTAATATCTTCTCAAGAAGATCTGCAAAACTGAATATAGAATAGATGACTAATGATAATTCGTGAAAAAGGTTTTTTCAAGCTGTGTGGACTGGCCTCATCTCACCTGTTGTTTATGGCAGAGAGAGGATCTGATTTCCTCTGGGCAGTATCAAACAGCTTTCACTGTTACAGTGCCCTGGATTTTTCTGTTATCTATGGTGAAATATGCCAAACAGCTAAATGATGATTTTCTGAATAGGCTGTTCTGCTACAGCCCTTGTTCCCACAGCAGGCTCATTCTCTATAGAAAAAAAAGTGATCTTATGGGAAGAGTGCAGTCCATCTTAATTCAGCATTACTTACCTTGCTTAAAATATTTTTTCTCTGTGCATGCAAATTTCTAGGTATCCCTTTTAAGCAATTTGGAAAAAAAAACCATAAATTGCATTGCACTGAAGTCCACGTGGTTCGAAAAGCACTGGAGCTTGTAGGTCCACTGCAGATACGTGGCACTTGGGCTAACGGAGTGACTGACACCAGTAGGAACTTGTCATCCTTTAGACCAGCACCAAAAGACCTTTTTTAACAGTCAGGAAGCTTAGCCAAGGGACTCAGATTTCCTGAACTTCCTTCCAGGTTCTAGAGGGGATTGTTTTCGTAGGCACAGGCTTCTGCCTCTCTTTCCTAAGTGTAATTCCAGCTACATAATCATCTGTAACTCCTTAGTTTTGATTAACTCCTGATGTTGCCTCCCAAATCACTAGATCTTGCTTATCCTTGGACAGTCTTACTTTCCACTTCTCATCCTAGCTTTCTCTTCTACAAGCTTTCTCAGCTTGCCCCAACTCTCACTGCTGATCATTCTTTTCACTCTTACCCCTTTTCACTGTCGTTACTTGATCCAGGCAGCAAAATTTATATTCCTGATTCTTCTTCTGAGCTCTTCCCCTTCACTACAGCTTGGATAGCATCCTAATCCTCATCTCCCTCTCATAATTCTGTATCTTAGTTTCTTCACAGAATTTCCTGATATATTGGGGTTTATATCTGAGTTCTGTTGACCTGTCCCATTTCTGTTCTTCACACAGCAGATCCATTTCCCCTTCCTCCTATCTGTTCTCCCCAAGCCACTGTTTTGTTACACGATTAACTGGTTCTTGCTTTCTCCTATCTCTCTCCTCAAATCTATTGATTTCTCCCAATATCAACTACTTTCTAGCTTCTTAATTTATACAATCTCAATCTGTTTTTCCTGCATGATACCATTTTGTTGTCTATCCCTTGCTAGTTACAGCTTCTGCTGCTACTTTTCCTTCTGCCTTATGTTTACCTGAACTCTGTATTCAAAACTTTCCTTTTGTCTCCTCTACATCTGAGTTGTAGAGTTCTGTTTTCCTGTGCTGCTGTCTGCCAGGGCGCTCACTGTGCACTCAGCAGATGCATGTTCCTTGCTCCTAGTTGCAGGACCAAGTGGGGAGTGGGGAAAGTCCAATTTTAGGCCTGTGTCTATAGGCTGGAGAAATGAACCTACTTAGTGGCTTGATGTGAAGGAAACACATCATACAGTGTGCACAGGTTACATGAAATTCTCACAAGGTGAATTATTAACTGTTTCTTCTGAACTTTTATGAATCGTGGTTTTTCAGTTTTCTAACAATAAACCTTGGGTGATTAAGTAGATTGAAATAGTTTTGAACACAAGCATAGCAATATATGTTTTCTATAACCGCTTTTAGAAAGATCTTTGGCCATTTTGGTGTAAAGTGTGAGAAAAATGGGGCAGAGAGCATGAAAAAAAATCAGCATATAAAGTTAGCTGGGTCTTGCTGTAAATACTCATTCACTGTTCAATGTTTTGTCCTTCACAGCCAACAACCAAACTCTTCATTGATGGGAAGTTTGTTGAGTCCAAAACTACTGAATGGATTGATATCCACAACCCGGTAGGTGAAATGGCCTCTACCTATGTACTAGTGATCCCTGTGCAACACAGGTCTGTGCCTCTGGCAAAAGGTGAAAGTACACGCATTTCTTGAGAAGGGTTTAGACTTGAACCTTAAATGGATTTAGCACTGTGTAATTGCTTCTCTATCTCTTTTTCATATGAAATGGCAGTCTTATGAAAGTGGTGACCTCCGTGTAGTGAAACCCTGATCTCTAGAAAGGAAGCTTCAACTCTGCTTACATTTTTTTTGGCTCCTACAAAGGTTCTGTGATCATTATTGCAAATTTATGAAGGATTTCTTTCACCCTGTATGTAAAATCAACTGGGTGTGATTTGATTCTAGCTGAATTTGAAGTCCCGATAAAGACTGGTTTCACTCTCAGACCAAGGCAAAAAATTTTGACAGCTGAAGCTCCTCTCCTTTCAGAGAGCTTCTAGCTCTGAGCCACAATATTCACAGTGAATTTAGAGGTTGAGTGCTATGCAGTGCAAAGTAATCTTAGATTAGTAGCAGTTGTACTTTTCTGTGTCCTCCAACAAAACTAAATGGAAATGAGGTTGCAGTCAGAATTCTGACCCTCCCAGTAAGCATTTGGACAGCACTTTCTAAAACTTTTCTCTGCAAAGCCCTGTATTTTGATTTACTTTGTGAAAGTGATCAGAGCAGTGAGCTATGTTCATGAAGCTCATTTGGTCTCTATGTGGCAATCAATGTTCTTGTATAATTTTCTTTCTCTTGTTTTGAATGTTTTCTCTCTTAGTGATGCACCTGATGTTTTTAGTCATGTCAAAGCAGACTTATTTTTAAGGGTGCATTACGAGGAGGTTAAACAGGTGAAGACAAGCTTTTAAAGTTGAAATACTGTAGAACAAGGGTTGCTTGTAAAAATCTTACTTTGGCTGAGTGGTATAGGTAAACTAATATCAATGCCAACTGCACAGTCATGTACTGCTTTTTCCAAAGGAACCTTGCCTCATTTAATGCACAAGAGGGACAGCAGATGAGCCAAGATGATACAGAGGGAAAAGACCACAGTCCACAGATATAACTCCACCTTGGAAATCAGCACGGTGTTTGAAGCTTTCTGGGTGCCTAATTTGAGATGTGTAGAGTGCAGGTTTTCAGAACTATTCCACTTGTGGCCCAGGCCTTTTGTCTGCGCCAAGGAAGGAATCTCATTTGTGCTCTCCTCTCAGAATCAGAGATGCTTGTAGAACAAGGATATTAGGTGTGTGGTGTGAAAGGACTGTTGAATGGTTGGCAGGGACAGCTGGAAAAAGTTGAGTTTTGATGCAATTTGTTTTTCCTTCAGGCCACAAATGAAGTGGTTGGACGTGTACCAAAAGCCACAGCCAGTGAGATGGAGGCAGCTGTGGCTTCTTGCAAAAAGGCATTTTGGAACTGGTCAGAAACATCTGTTCTGAGTCGCCAGCAAATTTTCCTACGTTACCAACAACTGATCAAAGACAATCTGGTGAGACACCATGGCTCTGTGTGATGGCTTTTGCTGAAAGCGTGGCAGCTGACTTTAGGAATTAAGTTGAGAGACTCAGGGTTTACAGAGTTCTTGATGAGGTGTTATTGCCATGACTGAGGAGCCAACACTTGCTGAGAGGTGTAGCAAAGCACTTATCATCAAATGAGAACAGAGAGGCAATGCTTCTTAGCGAATGTTATTCTGTGTTGGTTCCTTTACCAAAAGACCACAAGAGGAACTTTAAGCCTTGATGGAAAATGTGCCAGTTGATAAAGACAAGTGGGAGAAGTATGTTACTATGTCTTTGGATCTCCCCAATTGCTTTTTTGCTATGTCTGTAGTGTGACATCTGAAAGCTCTATAGAGTACAAACCAACCCATGGTTGCTTTTTTTAAAATGTCACATGTGTGACTTATTGGCTTCTTGTCTACAAGGAGTAAATCAGTCAGCATAGGCTTTTCCAGGTTCTGCTCAGTCTGTTCATTGTCATGTTCAGCTCTGTTAAACTGTCTTATCCCTGTACCCTACTTCATGGGCAGGCACTTTTCTAATGTTCATAAAATTAATGTTTTCCATTTTCAGAAAGAAATTTCAAAACTCATCACCTTTGAGCAAGGGAAGACCCTGGCTGATGCTGAGGGAGATGTGTTCCGAGGCCTCCGTAAGCTGCTGGCTCCTCCTGTTAAAAAGGGGGCTTTAAGAACCCATAGGAAGGGAGAAGGTCTCCTGACCAACTAATTGCTCTGGGAATCTGTACATGGAGCTCCCTTCATAGGCTCCACTGAAAGAAAAGTGGCAATTTTAACTCTAACCTTAAAGTTCCTTTAGATGAGGTTTTCTTAGATCAATTCCAAGTTGTTAGATCCTTCGTTTTCCTAGGAGTGTCTACAAAATGCTGTAAAGGATAAGAGCTTCTTGCTTGTGCTCAGATGCCTAAAGTTAAGTTCCAGTTGGTACAATACTACTATACCTGTGCTTCTTTTACTGGGGCTGTTGTATCTATGCTCCTATCACAATAACATCTAATGCACCCAAGAGAGAATCCATTCACACAATATGCTTACAGTATTTGACAGAGAAAAGGGATTTTCTGGAGCACAATGAGTTTTAAGTTGGGGGAAAAGAGGCTGGAAGAAAGACTTGGGTCAAGGCAGTGATGAGAAGGGAGTTCGGGGACTAACTGTTAACAGATCATCCAGTGGCATGTTGCCCTTTCTGCTGCAGAGGTGGTTGAACACGCTTGCAGTGTGACATCCCTCATACTGGGAGAGACCATGCCCTCCATCACTAAAGACATGGACACTTACACCTACCGTCTGCCTCTGGGCGTCTGTGCTGGAATTGCACCATTCAATTTCCCAGCCATGATCCCTCTTTGGATGTTCCCCATGGCTATGGTTTGTGGAAACACCTTCTTGATGAAACCATCTGAGCGTGTACCAGGAGCACTGATGTTCCTTGCCAAGCTGTTTCAGGATGCTGGTGCCCCTGATGGGACTCTGAATATCATCCATGGACAACATGAAGGTAACAATAGCCCTTCGTGGGAGATGGCTGGAGACTGTAAGGGATGTACTGTATGTTCAGTGGAGGTACCACTTGGAGAGTCTGATACTGCTGCTGTTAGACAGGTCTGGACAGATGCTTCAGCCCTCTTGATGGAAGTGAAAGGTGGTGACTGGGAGATTCTTTGCCATCTTCCACCAAATGTTTCAGGAGATACAGTGGACAAAATTTTGGGGGCTGGGATCAGAATTCCCAAGGCATGTAAAGTACACAAATTCTATTTAGCAACCTAAACTCCAACTGAAATAGTTAGCTAAATCATCCTGGTTTCCCAAGGTAGCCTAAACAATAGTTAAATGCTTCACTGAATATGCAGTGGATGCCAGAATTCTGGTCCTGAGGTGGTATTTTTTACAGCACATGAGTAGCTTCAGAATGCAAGGATAAAAACAGGCAACAGTAACTTCACTTCGCCATTGCCCAGGCACCTTGGGAGACACCCAAAGTGTGAAGAGATGGCAGAGAGACAGATGTGAGGACAGGAGCAGGAGTACATGTGGTGAGACGCAAGACAGGCAGTGGGGGAGCTCAGATGTAGGAAGCACAGAGGCAAGAATTTTGCTAAGAGAACAGATACACAGATTAAGCCCTATGGGGATGGGAACAGAGGGAACTATTTGTGCACCACAGTTACAATGTGTTATTTCCTGTTCCAAGCTGTGAATTTCATTTGTGACCATCCGGATATCAGAGCAATCAGCTTTGTGGGATCTAATCCGGCTGGCGAGTACATCTACGAGAGAGGATCCCGGAATGGCAAGAGAGTCCAGGCCAACATGGTAATGCCACTGGATGGAACATACTTTGGCACGTAGACTGCCTCTGTTCCTGCGAATCATATCTACTATATGGAGATATTGCCAGAAAGCTAGAGACGTGAGCTGGGGTGGTGAATAATGGGAGACAGTGTATCTGTTACATTTCAGGGAGCCAAGAACCATGGTGTGGTGATGCCTGATGCCAATAAAGAGAACACCTTGAACCAGCTGGTTGGAGCTGCTTTTGGAGCAGCTGGCCAACGCTGCATGGCCCTGTCTACAGCAATTCTTGTGGGAGAAGCGCAGAAATGGCTGCCAGAGCTTGTGGACAGAGCCAAAAATCTACGTGTAAATGCAGGTACAGATTGCAGTAATTTCTTAGGTGGCATTTCATGTCTGTACAACTGTAGCTTTTTAGGTCAGCATGCCTGCTGTACCACAGTGTGTCCCTTGGAGCTATTGGCACCGCAGGTTTTATGTGCAGGGGTAGGAGCTTGCAGATTAGATGGTGAAACACAGCCCTAGACTTGGAGTTACAGATTTGTAAGAAGGCTTGTAAGTATGACTGATGCAAGTTTACAGGATTGGTCTTGTTTTAACTGGAGCTTTGAGGTTATGTCCTATATTTAACTCAAACCTACCAGATTTATAGCGGCTTCACTTAGAGAGCCTTCTGATTTGTAGTCAGTATGCAATAAAAAGGAAAAATGGAAACAAGCACTTTGGGAAAACTAGATCGTTATTAATTCTAGGATAATTATCTTTTGTTTACATTCAATAAAGTCCTGCAATGGGGTGAAGCTTCCTTTCTGAGAAGAATCTGTTGAATTTTGGCTTCCCAGTGATCTAAAATTACGCTTATGCTTACAGTTTCTCTTATGTGTTGATTATGAGAGTCGCAGGCTATTACTCCTGTTCATTAATGTCTCAAGTATTTGTCTGTATCTCAGAAACATCCACTTTAAATTTTTTCCTGCTAGTGTAGTTACCTCTATGATGCCTGTGAAGAGGAAGCTGTCAGCATTAAAACTTGCTGTCTCTGCCTTTTCACAGGAGACCAGCCTGGAGCAGATCTAGGGCCTCTAATCAGTCCCCAAGCTAAGGAAAGGGTTTGCCATCTGATTGAGAAAGGAGTAGAAGAAGGTGCCCGCCTTCTTCTGGATGGACGTAACATCAAAGTGAAGGGCTATGAAAATGGCAATTTTGTTGGGCCAACAATCCTTGCCAACGTCAAGGTAAGATGACCAAAACCAGTGCTTCATAGTGTATACTGCAGGCTCAACTGGAAAATGGGTTACCCAGCTTAGGTGGTAATCAGTAATCACTGGGTAGAAAGTCCAGAAGTGGCTCAGCCTTCCCTTGCACAGTTCCAACGAAGAGCTGATACTAATGCTGTTGTGGAGGTGATTGAAGAATTTGCAGTTGGGCAGCATGCTCTGAATGAGGTTAATTATCTTAATATGAATGGATTTCAGCCAACTAAAAGAAGATATAGGCAGTGTGTACTGTGTTAAACTGAATGTCCATCGAGCAGACTGTACTATCTGTATTAATGGCCAGCAGGCCATCTTCTAGAGAAGAGTATGATGAGTAGCCAAACTTGCCATTTTCTCTCCCCCATTTTACATTCCTGCAGTTTACAATTTAAGGACTTGTAGAAACAACAGTTAAATATTTGTGGAAATCTTGATGATAATAATACAGGATAAGGTATAAAAATCTCTTTGTTGTTGAATGTATTCACACAACTTTATTGAGTCAGCCTCTCAATATAACGCATGGTACGCAACAGACGGACACTACTTGGGGGGAATATTCTGTACCAGGTACACATCCCTGTGAGTTTTCATACCTAAATTCATTCTTTTTTGCTTATGCAATGAGCTGGTATGATTTCCTTAAGTATTCAATTCCTTGTGGGCCCCTTGGCAATTCCATGATAGCAAACCAATACTGATAATTCTGCTATCATACTTCGTATTCTTAGGACTTTATTGATTTTATGTTATTATATAATTCAGGCTTTTAATCTATTTCAGAATTTTCTTGCCTTCTTTTTATTAAATGTCTTAAAATACTTCACGTCCCTGTGATGGGTCATAAATATTGTCAGGTATTCGAAAGGAAAAATTTCCATGAGATTTTGTGATTCTTAGTTTTCTTATACAGTGGTTAATAATATGGTAATCCAAATAACAACTTGTCAAATTAATGTTTTGTAGTTTGCAGTATTAGCTATTAGTGACTAAAGTACTCTCCAAATGGTGTTTTTGGTATTTGTCAGGTGTTGTGGGGATTGGACACTGAGCTGGAAAGGATAGCAGGTTCTAGTCACTTGGTCAACAAGAACTGAAGTAAACTATCTTGAAGTAATCCTGATCTTAATCAGCCTTGGTCAGAGCAGACCTGTAAGTGAGGATGGGCAGGAGGCAAAAGCAGAAAGCGCTCTGGAGGTGAGGAGTGGTATCCTCTGTAGTGGACTAGATAGATGGCAGGGCATGGGAAATGGTGAAAAGGCAAGTACTGAAGGATGGCCTGTGGTAGTGAAGAATGATGTGTGATCCTAGGAATCTCCTGAGCATTAGCAGCATGTATGTTTATTATATCCAATTTACTAGGCGATTTTTATTATATCCTATATACAAGTTGCTTTTTCTGATGTTTGTCTTGGCAGCCAAACATGACTTGCTACAAGGAGGAAATCTTTGGGCCCGTCTTAGTGGTTCTGGAAGCAGACACTTTGGATGATGCCATTAAGATGGTGAACAGTAACCCCTATGGAAATGGAACTGCAATCTTCACCACTAATGGAGCCACAGCTCGGAAATATTCTCACTTAGTAGATGTGGGGCAGGTATGTTCAAGCTAGAATTGTTCCTACTGGTACTCATCAATTACAGTGCATAGCTGTCTAGCTGTACTGACTAATCACTGACTAAGCCAACAGATGTAAGGAAACAAAATTTGGTAGCTTTTGGAAAGAGCGCTCTGCAATCTGCTATTTCTTGTGATTAATACAGCAGCTTTCCTTTGGTTTAGGTGGGTATCAACGTTCCAATCCCAGTACCTCTGCCCATGTTCTCTTTCACTGGCTCTCGTGCTTCTTTCAGAGGGGACACCAATTTCTATGGCAAGCAGGTAACTTGCTGATTCGGGATACTCTGCTGGGTTGATCTGTGATAAATCACATTATAAATGGCAATGGGGAGATGGTCATCAGACCTCATTAGTAAGGAGACTTTGAAGCTGTCTCAACCAGGAAACTGAATGCATGTTACAATAGCCAATTCCTTTTTTTTTTTTCTTAAATAAGCAAGGTTGGTTGGTTGTCTTTTGTTTTAGTAATTTAAGAAGGGAGCAAGAACTAAGTAGCAAGCTTTCCCACAGAACCAGAATCTTTGCGGAACTGGTAGAAGGATCAGGCTGACAGGAATTGTTCCCAGAGAGGAAAACTCAACCCTCTGTAGATAAAGCAAAAAATGTTTGATACACCACTAATGCAGACCTGAAGAATTCATAAGGCAAAACATCTGATCCATGTGTCTCCCCTTTCCTCCAGGGAGTGCAGTTCTACACACAGCTGAAAACTGTCATTTCTCAATGGAAAGAGGAAGATGCCACCGTTACCAAGCCTGCTGTGGTTATGCCAACTATGGGAAACTAAAACAGCCTTTGCAGATGCTGTTCCTGGTGCCCTTTTCCTTCTATGCTGCACTTCCCAGCTTTGTCCTGACTATCATAACTTCCTTGGGAATGAAAAGAAAGCTCCCGTTTTCTCGAGGACCCTTGTGTCTGTGTCTATCAGACAACCTCAAGTAACTCACAGTCTGGGTTTTTCTGTTGATGTCAGTGTTTTTTAGCTAGCTGAACTAAATTTTTTTTCCTACCACTTACCAGAGATGAAACAACCTTATCTAATTGAACGGGCAGAGAGTGAGATTGTTTTTCATTTGTGTTTCTCCAGACTCTCTGAACTTGAATGTGCCTCTGGTTTCCACTTCAGTATCTTTAGCCTTAGTGACTGACTCCCTGGCTGCATCCTGTAGTAGTTTTCTTTACCTCTTGATCTTAACATGTGAAGATTTTGAGTTCACATTTCTCAAAGATGAGTACTCATTTTGAGTAACATAGCCAGGACCCTGTGTGTCTCATAGAAGTGACTTCACATACAATGAAGACAGCAAGTTTGGGAGTTGAAAATCCCAGTCCTTCATCTGTTGAGCAGTTTCCAAAACACTTGGGAAGTAGCTTTCTAAGGATTTTTCAGCAAAGCATATATGATTGCTTTTCTGAGGATAACAGAAATTCCTGTATGGTAGTGACCTTCACCATGCCTGTGACAGCTTGAAAACTTCTATTCCTTCTGTGCATGTGGTTTGTATTCTCCAGCTTGCCATCAATTCCATGATACCTGAAACTTGTTTGGTGCCTTTTTACTGTACTAGCAGACATGTGCCTATAGGTCCTGTAACAATGAAACTGTGGGAGCAGAGACAGAAGCACGTATATGTATCTTCATGTCACAGCATCGTGTGGGTCTGAGTGGAAGGCAGAGTAGGTCGGGAGCAAGAAAGAAAGAGGCTTTTAATCACAAAGCAGCCAGGCCTGTTCTGGTGGTTTCTGTGTTTCTTGTGTTGATTGATTGGCTTCTTATCATATTTGCTTAAATATAGTCATGTTTTCCAGGGACTGCAGGTCCCACTAGAGAAGGGTAAGACTTATGTTGGTATACCCTGTTTTTAAAAACCTGTGCATTTGAAGCAGGAGAGCCTATACTGTTATTCCTGGATCCTGGAAGATGGAGCAGCCATGCCAGATCTGCAGGGAACTCATTCAAGCAATCGTGGAAGATAATATTATTTTAATGATTGTAACCATTACTTGTTCTAATTAACCTGAATGTGAACACTTTGTATCCTGCCTTCTGGTGGAGATGTCTTGTAACTGACAGTTACAAAATATGTGAGTCATTGTACATTCACCAATGTTTGTATCTTTTTTTTTTTTCCTCTGCTATATTCCAGAGGGAAATTCTCACCATGCAATTTGATTATAAATTAAAAACATGCTAATACATTTCTGCAGAATATGACTCTTCTTGGTAAGACATTTTATAGGTGTGATGTTGACTTTATTCCCCTTTTTGCAGAGGCTGCTCTGTGACTTAACAACTGTGCTTTGTACAGGGTTATCTGAGCTTCTGGCTTGGTAAAGAACAAAATCCTTACTTTAAGGAGGAGGAAAGTAACTGTATTTCAGATGGGTTTCAAATGCATATTCAAACCAGCAGTGCAGCAGACAGGAGATTTGGAGGCACAGCTTTGCTCACAAGATAACTTCCAAAATGCAAGGTGCAGCCGAGTCGGTAGTTGCTGCGGTTGTTCACGCAAAGTGTACAGCTGCCTTACTCTGTCTGTGGTGGTAACATCTGAACAGGTGGAAGGATTACTGCAGAAGATAGTGAATCTGATAATTTGGTCTCCTGTGTAATGAATATTGGGTTGGGAGAAACATCTTCTGTGCTATAAAGGTAAAATATTCTAGGTAAATCACCATTAAGACGTTGGCATTCATTCATGCACCTGGGAAAGGAATACTAATTAATAGCCTCTAATGTCATCTGTAGTCATTCACTTTCAAAACACTTTTATTTTCTTCATAATCAGTATTACTATTCTGATGTTTCTGTTGTGCTATTACAAACCATTCTATCTTTTCCTTTGGAAATTCTAAAATCCAGCTTTTCCTGTAACAAAAGCAGTCTATCATTAAGCTTACCTGCTCCATAAAGAATGGCAGGAGTAACCCTGCATTTTCTCCAGACCTGTTCTAGACACTTGCACAATCTTTTCATTTGTGTGCAAACATCTTTTCTGATTATCTACATTTCCAACAGCATTTTTTTTTTTTTAACAGATGGTTTTAACTTATTGTACTAGAAAAACAAAGCTTGCATCTGCCTTTTTTAGTTAATGAAATGGCTTTTTAGATCAAGCTGCAGATGCTGACTGGTCATGATGTACCTCCCTCACCTCACTGTTGTTGCAGCTTTCCATACATCTGTTTATCCTCCTTATTTCAGCATTCACTATAAAAAAATTAAGCTTAAGAATACCTCTTCTATATTATGCAAAATTATAATCTGTGGGAAGTATCTCATAATAAATTTCTTTAGACTATAAAATACAATTTTATAGTCAACCTTTTGTTTCCTATTAAAAATTGTTTCTTACCTAGAGGGCAATGCCATCTAGATTCTCAAAATTATTTGATACTCTTAAGTCCACAAATTATGTGAAAATAGTTTAACCAGCTTTGAGAATTGGGACCTGTGACTTCCACTTCTGGTTTTGTTCCCTGCCTTTGCAAAACAGTGGCTACAGCATGCTTCCACTCCCATTTCTGGAAGCAGCAGCCTGGCTCTCCAAAGGAGGTGTCTCTCATCTTCCCATATAAATCCCTCCAGGGCTCCTGCCCACAAACTTTATCTGGTCATCTGATGTCTGAGTATTACATTTTGGTTTGTGTGCCTGACTGCCTCATATCTGACATGATCGCATGCCAGAACTCTTCCCTACTTATTCCTCCAGGGTAAGCTGATATTGCTTGCCTGGGAGCGTTATAATTAGCTAGATAGTTGTATCTGAAAGTCAGGCATATGGATCTTCATCCTGGTCCTTTAAGTGACTTTATACTGGATGTAACATCAGCTTAGTAGATTTGGCCTTTTAATAAAAACTCACTGTACTAGCTGAAAATGGATCTCCTTGAATGATCATGGCATTTCACAAAAGAATCCTCCCAAAATAATAATGCTGCTTTTCAATAAAAGGAGGCTTTAAGGGGGCATGAGATCAATGACTTTTTGTCACGAGAGCTGAGTCTAAATGCCTGCTGCTAAAAGATAACACGACCAGAATTTTCAAAATAAATAATTCCTCTCTCGTCACATATACGTTAAGTGTGTATAGACCCACCAATATAGATCTTCAGACAAACCGAAGTATTCTAAAGTGGGAGGAATGACACAGAGACAATTGCATCTATTTATACATAACCAGGACTGAGGAGATGTTAGATAGTGTGGTATAATTTAGTATCTTATCCAATTTTGATTTCTTCTTTAGTATCATCAGGAGGTGGAGCTCAAGTAGCCAAAACTTCGGTGTATTTCCTGTGAGGAAGACACAAGAGCAAAGTAATCCTTATCTAGAGGTGATTTATGCTCAACTAGGTTTCTAATCCCACACCAAGCTTGTTTGCTAGAATGAACAGCGAGGCAGAAATGACAGAGCACCTGAACTATTGCAATGTGCTCCCCAAAATCAGCCGTATGAATCAAACATGACTTCAGTTCACTACAGAATTCTGTATTTTGTGGCAGAATCATTAATGATTAAAAGGGAGTGAGGAGAAACAAACAGTTTTTTTAAAAAATGAGTTTAATTATAAGTCAAATGAAAATTGTTTGCATTCCATTCCTCAAGCTTTCATACTCTATAGCTTTATGTGGGCTCTTGTATGTTGGCAAATACTGATAAAAGGAGTTAAATCCATGCATAATTTGGAACAATAACAGCTGATAGATAAATCATTCAGTTACACATTTCTTACTTCCACTGTAATAACCTTAACAAAATGTGCTAAAGTTTCATTAATGTAACTTTTACTAAGAAAATTTAAATTTTATTTTTAAAAAATTAATTACTTTTAACAGAGAAATTGATATGCCACCCTAAGCACTATGTTTCCCCAAACTACATTAAAAATCATAGTATTTTAGATTTCTCCTTTGGCCCAGTCATGCCGTGGTTCACAGTTCATAATATATTTAAAGCCGTTTCAACTTCGAGTTTCCAATGTAAGCCACATTTTAGGCATCATTGAAGTCATGCTCCCAAGTTTCTTACACAGACAGCAATGAGGCATAGAGTAAGTACATCTGGCTATGGCTATCTGTACTTTTTAATACTGGGCAGATTGCTTTACAGTACTCCTATTAAAAGGAAACGTGAGGATTGCCACTGTCTCAATATACTTACTTACTTGTTTGGTAAAGATGGATAGGGTTTCATTAATGACTGAAAAAATTTAATCCCGCTGCACTGAGCAAAGTTACTCCTCAGCACTACCAAAATTTACTTCCACTTGCTTTTCCTTTGATACCCCACACAAAGATCTAACAGCGCATTTGTCTGCTGCATGTCCAAAATTAGTATATAGTGTATCAACTTTTTCAAAAGGTCAACTAGCCTTTCGCAAAAGGTTAATGTACCTCACACCAAGCCACACAGCTTATGTTAGATTCAGAGTTTCTTGGATCCCCTGACCTGGAGTTAACAGCCCAGCTCCTATTACAGGTAAAGCTCAGCACTCACCTGCTGAAGAGAACAGAGCATTACTATGGATTTGCGCCATTCATTTTGGCAAAGAGCAATCGCAGAACACGTTCTTTTTGTTCCCATGTCAACTCACTGATGTCCACTTTCTCAAACTCTATTTTTTCCCTGAAAAGCACAGAAAAGAACAATGTATTAGCAGAAAGTTTCAAAGGCATACCCTCATGGATTCTGTATGCGTAAAACATTTTAAATTCTAGCTCTGCATTGCTCTTGTTCAGCTATTCATAGCATGTGAATTCAAAAAATAAATCTGAGCATGCAGTGCTGTCTCTTCAGTTTCAAAACCTGTGGCTCCCTAAATGAAGTAGAACAAAACCAATGATTTCTGTAATGCTTGTGGTCGTTATAAATACTGGGAGTGGGAGGGTTAGCATTAACATGTGTTAGTTCCAAGTACATTGTCCTTCCTTTGCTTCTCCAGTTCATGCATAAAAGGGTCAATATATGTAACAAATTTTAATTCTCAGCTCCAGTCTCCCCCTTTGCTTGCCACAAGAAGCCTCCTTAGATCTCAAAAACTACTTTCACCTCTGATTTTTCATGAAGTGTTTCTGCTGTATCATTTTTGAGATAACCTGATCTGAACAAAGCATTCTGACTGTGTGTTGCCAAACTAATAGCCAAGGCAGACTAAGCAAACCTTTTATTTAGGAGTAGGGTAATTTTGATCTCTCACCGAGGATGTATGCAAGCTTCAGTTATGGGGGACCTTAACTCTATGGCTTAAAAATCCAAGTGTCTGGACACTAAAAGACACCAAGTGTCTGCACACTGGTGTGATTTTAGTCACAGATTACTAGCAGGAGGTTGGAGACCTGTAGTCTTGCACCTGTGGCATATGTAGCCCTAATTCAAACTAAGCTGCATCCTAATACAAACTCTGAGATAGTCACACTTACATATCTGAAATTTTGTCCTGTTCAATTCAAAATGTAATCTTGTCAATCACTACTGTGCTGCATGTGATCTTGGTTTTGATATGACAGTGTATATTTCCTGTAATAGCTTAATTTTTAGATTATCATGAAGCTTGAGGAAAACAGCCTTTGAAAAAAGCACGATGCAAAGTAAAGGCTTCTGACATATGGAAAAGCAGCTGAAAAAAGACTGGATTTGCCATCTACTGTTAGCATCTTAGCATAATTGTTAGGTTTCAGTGTTGTTAGCTCACTGGAGTGAGTAAAAAACACAGGAGCAATGCCAGAAAAGCAATGCCTATAAACCCAAAAAGCTTAAAGAAGCAACAATTACTGAAACAAAAACTGCAGAAGCTCATCTATACTTGGAGTTCTATATCAAATTGCACAACATATGGCAGAATATGAAAAGAACTCTTTTTAACTTATCTTTACTTTAAGCCATACAAATAATGACCAAAACGTGACAGCCTAGTTGAAATTAGGTGCTCACAAAATCACTACTAATTGATAGGCTATTACCCTTCACACAGCTATTCTCACTGCAGAAGCCTCTACAAAGGTTCCAAATCTAGCCAATATTATCATACAAAGGGTTTTTTCAGGTGTTCCAGGAAAATTTACTAGTTTTTGATGTTTCAATACCAGTAACATCTTTCTGCTTCCTCTAGGTCTCTGTACACACTGTTTGTGCTATTTATGTTGCTTTTGAATGTTTTGATTTTGGGAAATTCTTCCCTTCCTGCACATGCTTCCATCATTTTTCTGTAATAGGCAGTTTGAGACTTTTTCTTGTAGTCCTTTCTATTGGCTATGATCTCCTGCTTCACATGTTCCAGAGCATCAAGGAAGAACCTTTCCACCTCAGTCCTCTCATTTAAGATGTTCCGGGCTAGTTTCTTCACTCGGTTCATCTCCCGATCCTTCATTTCTAGCAGCTGCTGCAGTTTCTTGATCTCCACCGTGCTTGCCTGGCTTCCTATCTGTGCCTGAAGCTGTGTTTTCTGGGTCTCTCTGGCAGTCATGCGACATAAGGCCATCTCCAGCTTTTCCACCTTACGCTGCAGATCTCCAATCTGTGCTTTCTGGCGATTGATCTGTAGGATCTTTTTTCGCATCAAACCCTCACTGATTTCCTAAAAGACAAGGAGAAATTATTTGGGCTTTTATTTTATTCGCACCAAACCTGGAGGGCTTTCCCTCCCCCCCAGCACTGACAAGGTAGTAAGCATGCTGGCACCTTCCCACTGAAGAGTGAACCAGAGTGAACCTCTTGGACCAGGTTTTTGTTTACAAGAGAAGCCAGACACCAAGAAGGTTTGGCATGTAGTATATATTAGAGAGGCACCTATTATTAATGAGCTGGCATAGGAAACCCCTCCCTCTTTCTCCTCCATAATAAGAGCTCTTCCTCAGACAACTCTGAGTTCAGTAACTGCAGAGGCATCTGACTGGGTAGAGTTTAGCCTCGGTGAATTTACATCTGTTGTACCCTTTCCCGGAGGAGAAAGAAACAGAATTAAAACCAGAGTAGAAACCTTCTCGTGTAACAGAACCATTTTGTCATGTTCTAACTTCTGCTTGATTTTCTGCAGTTCCATTGTCTCTTTCAGCTGGTAAGCAAATGCATCGCAAACACAAACGTTCTCCTTAGACAGCTCTCTCCCAGTGCTGTTCAGATGCCTGGACAGAAGGAAACAAAATCCAAGAGCTTTTATCACAATCTTTCTTGCCTTTTTATAATATTAACATCAACATTCCCATGTCCTAATTTCAGAGCTAAGCTGTAAGACTCTTATAGTTCTGTACCAAGTTGTCATACCCCTCCATCTAGACTGGGAGAATGAAGAAGACAGTGGGACCATTCTGATAATATTACCTCCATTATCCCCTGGAACCAGCATGAGTCTTACAGTTTAAATCCAAGTGCTGATATCATCTTGACATTTGAAATACAGAAGTAGCCTAGGTCATCAGTTTTGCCCTTCAAAGCCCGTATAGTAGCCCAGGCAATTTGTTATTTAGAACACAGTGCTGAAATGGTTTTGTAAAGTAGAAAATGGGAAAATCAAGTGTTTCTCACAAAACAGCCTCATGGTGGGTGATCTCTGCCATCCTTATTTGCTTTTTCTCAACATCTTCTTCCAGTCTTTTCTGAAAGGGAGAAAAGCCTGTTTAAACTTTGCATGAGGCCTGTGGCACCAAAGCTAAAGTCTGAAACAGCGTAAATTCTAAAATCACACCCAGAGTTCTCAGCTCACCCAGCTTCTTGCTAGAGAAAGAATGAACCCCTGAGGGCACTTAAGTTCCTGATGGAAGTGAAGAATGTGGCCTTTCTGTGATCCTGACATCTCATACTTTTCCTTGGAAAGCTGCACCTATTCTCCAACTCATTTATCATACTTTTATTGCCATGGGGAACTACAAAACGCTCACTAAAAAGTTGAGAAAACCATATAAGCCAGAGTAGTCTGTGAGAGAAATAATTTTGTTCTAATAAAAACTGCTTTAACTCCCTATTAGTCTCTATCTTTTCTTCAAGAAACCTGCTCTCCAATCTCTCAACCACTTCCTGATGTCTCCTGTTTCAAATCTCCATACTCTCTTTTAACTATAATAAAAAAATAAAATTTCTGTAATAATGGCATTTTATTTCAGCCATATAACTACAAATATGGATCTACTCTTCAAGGAGTTTTGGTAGTCTTTGCTGGCACTACCCAGTCTTCATCATTTTTACACAATCCATAAAATTTACTTAACCTTCCATCTTGTATTATTGCTTTTCCTGCCCTTCATAGTTGTCCTGTGCCCACCACTGACAGTCATTCACACACACACAGTCACTGCTCAAAGCTGCTTGTGAAATCTGCTTTACTTTGTTTATTCATTCAATCATACAGATCATCCCAAGTCCAATGCCTCAAGCGTTCTTTGAAAAATGCCTGACTAACTTGTATTTAATGGCTTAAAAGCAGCTATATATTAATCATCCAAATGCTGTTGATCAATCATCACTGAAAATATTTGGTGGTTTCTAAGCCCCTTCCTGTGGCTGAAAAAATTCCAGTAAAGCTGTATCAGCAAGGTACTTGAATTGCTTAAGGCAGTTTTTTCATGTCATCAGTCAGCTGGGATACTTTTTTATCCCAGGCTGAAATGTTTTACAGGCAATACTACTACTCAGTATTGGTATCATAGTGTCAAAGTGTGCCTGGCTAGGTCATAAGCTGTGTACATGCTTTGGGAAAGACAGTCCCAAGTTTTATATTCTAAATGGCTTATGTGTTTGAAAAGATGATACAACACTAGGATTTCCATCCTAAGTGAGCTAACTACTGAGAAATCAGTGAGACTTATACTGCTTATGACCAGCTGCTAACGCCTCTACACATATTTTTGAAGTGTGTACTAGATGTTCTACTCCATCCACATACAAGTTTGTATGACTCCACATTCCTGTGTGAAAAAAAAAAAACAAACCAAAAGGATCCCTCCAGCACTGGACCATTACAGAAGCGAGTTCCAGCTACAGAACTTGGATTTTATCAACCTTTTCCTTACTCTGCAAACTGTAAAGAAAACAACCCAGCAGATCAGACATGTCTGTTCTACACTCTAGAACTCTATGTTGCCACGCAGACTGAAAAGTTGAATTTTAAGTAAATATTGCCTATGTATATGACAATCTTACATCTTCCAGCTCTTTCTCCATAGCTGCTTTATGCTTGCACAACTCCTTTATTAATTTCAGTTCTAGTTGAATTTGGCCAATTTCTCTGACTTTTTTCTGAAATTTCTCTTCCAGTTCTTTTATTTGTTGGGCATAATAGTCTGCCTGTAAATCAGAAATCCTCAATAAGAAGAAAGCAAAATGAAATAAACTGATCATCAAACACTGTAATTAATTAAAAAACACCGAGCACAGGAACTGAATGTCTGACATTACACTGAGCTGCAGCGTTTTAAAAGCCACGAGGCATTCCTCGTTACAAGAAACGCTGCAAACCGGCCCTGTGGCTCTCGCCGCGCTGCCGTGCGGGGGCGCGGGTCGCAGGCAGG
>NW_008591281.1:0-46427 GCF_000691845.1 Merops nubicus
GGGCCGGCGTGCCCGGGACCGCGGGGAGGTCCCCCCGAGCGAGGGAAGTCAGTGCAGTTGCCTAGCGAAGCCCTGAGTAACAGGCACGAAAAATACCAAGATTATCATCTAGAGCGTTTCACCATGCAGTTCTGGTGGTTGAGGGCCCCATGACTGTTCTCTAGGTACCTATTTGCCTCAGAAAAAACAGGAGTAATTTCTACCTTTTCATGACATTTTTCATCTCTCCTGCAAGATGCCCATATTTTTTGCACTTCACCTAACCATTTATACGAGTATGGAGGGTTTATGCTATCTTGTGTCACATCTAGCAAAAACTACTGTGTAGAAACGTAACAAAAGGTAATTCAGCCTTTAAAGAAACACACTTCAAGTCAGGCGAGGTTAAATTCAAGCAACAGGCACTAAGTAGATGCAAGGATAACAGTCCGATTTGGAGCAGCCAGGACAGAAATAGAGGTCTTAAGGGGCTTGGAAAATAAGCACATAGTATATAACTCTGCAAAGGAAGCCAATAAAACTACTACCACCACTTACATCAAAATTATACTACTACTGCTCTTCTTCTATCCAAATGTGAGCCTAGCTTTTGTCCATAGAAATAGGATTCAAAAATGCAGAATGGTCTAGACAGCAAGAATCCCAAGTTAAGACAGGAAACAAGAGAATCCTGTTCTAATCCTGATACTGTGCATTCACTGTATCATTAACCACTCCAAATACCCACAGCTAAACCACCTTGTTTTAAAACAAGGATAACAGTGGCTTAATTAACGAACGTATCTAATTCTGCTGACATGCGCACATCTTGGAAAAATACAAAATACACTGTAAATAGTGAGTATTAACATGATTATTCCACCAAATCACCACCATAGCTTGCTATATCATACAGCACTTAGAACAGCTACTGTTCTCCTCCCCTGCAGTTCCACAGTCACATATAACAGCTGATATTTAGCACATGATAATAGGTTAGCAAGCTCTACAGTGTTTTCCTCACCTTAGCAATTTCATTTCTGCCCTTCATAACTCACTTTCTTTTTCTTGCTGAATCAGCACTCGTTAGGACACTGTTTTACAGATCACATATACTTCTCGTGGATACAAAATACATACATCAGTTGCTAATAAATTAATATCAAAATAGTTGAGTCAGGTAGACTGACCATCTGGTCAGAATGCTGCAAGATCATTCACCAGTGTTAAACCACCTGGTAGTTAGGTAACACCAGTACTTACAGTGCAGCTGTATGCCAGCAATCCTTCCGTTGTACTTACGGTTGAAGCTAGATTTTGCTGTTGCAGAAGAGCATAGAATGACAAGGTCATTAGGTCCATCATTTGTAGGAAATGTGGGTTTATGGACAAATACTTTTACCCCACTTGGCTCTGAGAAGCCTCTCACTTTTCATGTTTCTTTTCAGCTTAGACTGTATTTAGTCCCTAGCTTGCTACAGTAACTATATTTGCTCTTAGAAACACTTCTCTTGCTTGTGCCCTCATTAACAGTTATTTTCCTATAGATATTCTTCAAATCAAATCGTTACTGAAAGATAACTGTTTCTTAAGCATGTAGTTTGCATACTTTTATTTAATTGACACTTTAAACCCCTAAAATTCATCAAATCTATGCATTGCTGACCCTATATAAAAACTAAATGCATGTTTTGTAAATCTTATCAATGCTAGCAGGCAAGAATTTCACAGAAGTAAGGGACTAAATTGCAGCAGGTAGAGGAGAGGCATTGTTTGTTTGTTATTTTTTCAGTTCTTGAACAGAAGACTTATTGCCTTTATGTATGCAAAAGCAAATGAGATTAAAAAGCCCTCTTAGTTTTTCCCTGCTAATTGCTCAGTGTAACAAATGAGCTGACAAACGTTTTACTAACTGCTTAAGAACCAAAATGCTATACAAAGGCTAGTGAGTAACAGCAGCCTATAAAGAAGCAACTGATTACTAGCTACCCAAGTCATCCTGGCATTACAGACCCAGGACTCCTAATATAATTAAAAGTTGTTGGAGTGTTAGAGGGTTTTGTTGCATTGGATTTTGGGTTTGTCTGATTGGTTATTTTTTGCATGTTTGGGGTCTTCATCACTTAAGAACACTGAAGCTTGCAGGATTTTAAGTTGTGTTACTTTTGCTAGCGCATCTTCGTAAAAGCTAAAAGCCCAGGATTAACTCCTTTCACATTCCTCAGTTTTTTAATTTAAACTGTTCTGCTTTTTTTTTTTTTTTTTTGAGATGAGACCTTTTTACATTCCACTAAATAAAATTCACTCACCTATAAGTTTTCTTTTACTCTTGTGCAATGTAAGAGCAATAATACTAATACCTAAGCTCCTCTGCAAAGAACTTGGGTAGCTCAATAATTACAGGAACAGACTGGAGACCACTAACACTCGGTTTCTAATCCTCTCTAAACTATTAGTGACTGACCTCATCCACATCACTTGCATCTTATTATTTCAATTATCTTAGCTAAAGGCAGACATGTTTTGCATTCTTCTTACACATCTAGCTTACGAAATGAAGCCACAGAAGGCTGGTTCACTTGACAAAAATCTGTCAAGTAGGTGTGAGAGCCTCTTTCAAATACAAACTTTCAGATACTTCCTTATGAAAACTTTCCATTACTTTTATTTATGTTTGTTACATTTTTTACTAATTGCTTGAATGGTTCAGGAGCCTCACAATTAGCTTCCTGGCTTTACACAATTGAGGTCCAATTATGCAAGTATACACTTTTCAGTATATAAATGCAGACCCAAACTGTGGTGGAAGTTCACATTATGACTCAGCTAGCGTTCCTACTTGCCTTTTTCCTCTTTTTCTGTTTGTGTCATTTGTTTTTTTATTAATTATTGAGTCTAATTAGATGAGTCTTTCAAGTTTGCCAAATATTTAATGTTAAAGTTACAACTACAATATTTTTCTAAAAACAATAAGCAATGATACAACTGTGATGACGTTAAATTCAAACTATTTATTTTCCTGATTACTTATACCTGACCACTCCAGAGATATATCACAACAAGTTTACCCAATATCCTGACAAGTCCATATCATATCTTTACCAAATCAGCATTCATTAGAACATGGTGTGTACTGTAACCAAAATGAACTCTAATTTCTTCTTTAAGCACTAGGCAAGTCACTTAAACTTCAAATCCAGCATAAATTCAGATACCTGCTATTATCAAAATATAATTTAATGGTGGTTCAGAACCCCTACTGCTTCTTTCTATGCATTATGGACCTAATTATTTAATCTTAGTTTCATTCAACTCTGCATTACAGTAATACATTGTTGATTTAATATTTAAACACTACTTTCTTCTTCAATAGAAAAGTGTTGTGGTAACAGCATTAAATGAGCATTTAGAAGTCATATTTTGTAATATAGCAACATACGTAGAGCCATCATCATTAACACTTCTAATTGTACAATCATTATTAAATCTAAAGGTTCACTAATTCCTGAAATACTTATAAATTATTAGAAAATTACAGGTTATTTGGATATACTCACTAAGAGCAAAGCCTCTTTTATGCAGCTCCCTCATTGAAAGCTCTCCATCTCTCTCAGCAGTTGATATATCTGCTCTTCTCCTGGCCGTGCAGCTCCCACAGCCACGGTTCTCCAGCGCTGCCCACCTAGGCTGGGCTAGGCTGGGCTGGACTGGGCTGGCTCCTGCCCCCCAGCTGCTGCCCTTCTGCCACTGCTGTGGGAGTTCTCTTGGCCCTAGGCAAAGCCTTATGAGAGGCAGGTAACACCTATTAAAGAGGAATGAGAATATTTTCAGTGAATGAATTAATATAGCTTCATTTTGATAAAAGGTATGTTTCAATTTAATCTCTGTGGCTGCACTTTTTTTCAATAAATGGTCTGACATTTTATTAAACTTAACTTTATAGAAATCACCAGCTACATCCTGAACAATAATTTTAGCAACGTTATGGTGCGCTTCTAATCAAAGGGAGTAAAAAGTTTAATCAGCTTTGCAAGGTGTGATCAGTTTAATACATGTCAAGTAGTTTTGAAAATGCTGATTATGGATTATTTAGCTCTGATAGCTGCAATAATAAAGATTGGGAACAAGGAGAAAAACAAAGCATGGTAACCTGTAAAAGCTGTGTTTTAATACATAAATATGTAATTGTTCAGCAAGTGTATTTTACTTTTAAAGCCTGCTATTTCTTTAAGTTACACTAATGAAATGTTCATACTGAGAGTCTTTTTAAAGAACCTAAATTAAGCTATAAACGCTTTCCAATGTTGTGTGTAAAAGGGGTATTGGGAGCTGTATGAGGCATAGATAACTTGTAACAGACTTAAATGGAATTGCATGAAACATAATCAGTGATGTTTTTGTTTATTGAAGTTGATTGCTTGCCACTAAATAGAAGTTTAAATTATAGAATATTCAGTCGGGATTTGGGCTGCCAAGGTGTTTTGTTTTGTTTTTGTTTTTGTTTTTTTGGTTTTTTTGGTTTTTTCTGAAGTGTAGTTCATTATGTTTGTTCTGTATTGTAATAGGAGAGAGTAATGAGTTGAACTGTAGTTAAGAATTTTTGGTTTGGTTTTAGGCTTTCCATTTTTCAGACTGATTTTTAACTAGTTTTTCATCTTGTCTGTATAAATATTTGTAACTATTCTTTAAATGCTAATTGCTATGTTTTTTAGAAGGTGAACTCAAACACTTTATTAGGTAAAATGAACAGATACTTTTTTGGTTTTAACAAAATTCACCTGATACTGTTTGGAATTAAGTGCTCTGGCTCTGAATGTAGAGCTGCATAACATGGTATGAGACTGTATGAATTGCAAATTGATGCCTTAAAAGCTAACTAAATTCAGATGGATAAGTACCAGACTGAAGGTTTGTTGGCTTTGAGGCCATTTTGGGTCTTTTATACACTATTTTCAGCTGCCTGCTTACCTACCAGTTTAGAAATATATATCATTAACCACAATAACGGAACAGCTGAAGCAAAGTGAGTGGTACTGAGTAAAATGGGACTATTTGGAAAGATGAGACGGAAGGCTGTAATTACTTGAATAGTTTCTTTGCATATTTGCCTAGCCTGGTAAAATAATCCAATGCTTTTAGTCTTGACTTAGTTTGCTACATAATTATTGTAACTAATAGCTTTACTGGCAGATCAACAGCTTACAGCCTGGTTTTAATTTTAAATTTCTAAATATAATTGACTTTTATTCCCTTGTTAAATATTCATGCTGTATCTCAAAGTACAGAACCATTTAATCTTGTGAACTTAATCTTGCATGGGAGATCTCACAAGATGCCTCAATGAAGATGGTTTGTAACCATTTTTGTTGCTTTTTGTTTATTATTATAGTTTCTTGAGTAATGCAATTTGTCTTTTTCCACAGACAAACTATATTACTGCATGGCCTGAATCTAGGGTGCTGTGTGCTTTTCAACCGTGAAACTTATGATGTCGTTCGGTGTGAAGTAGAGTATCAGCTTTTACATAGTGTTATTTTACTCAAGTTTAGCCTAGATAATCAACAAAGACTGAGGTGGATTTATCCTGGGTTTTTCAGGATCGGAGGTATCTGTTCAGAAACCCAGTATCACTATAACTATTGTCATGTCATGCTGAAACATCAAGTTACATATATTTTTTTTGCTCAAATCTCAGCCTGAGCAATTTTTAGTAGGAAATGCTAGTGTGAATTTGGATAAATGGCCACAGAATATATCAGCAGCAAAGCCATGTAAACTTTTTCAGCTGAAGTACAAATGCAAGCAATTCTGAGCACAGAAACACTCCTTGTTCTAGTATGCAGGCTTCCTTCTAGGGTTTAACTCAGAACTAGGAAAGCAGCAAAATGTTTTGTTTTTCAGCACTCAGAACTAATTTTTGGTGGACACAGTGTGCTCCATGGTAGACTGTTTTAGGATTTAATTACTTAGCATAGCATAGCACCTCAGTAGGTGGTGTTGATTTGTTCAGTGTGACTGAAAGCCACACTAAACTTGAAAAGTTCTCAGTGCACTTGAAAGGTTCTTGGTGATGAAGACGCAGGTGAAAGAGAAGCTAAAACATCAACAGATGCAACAAAAAAACTGATGGTACTTAAAACTTACTGATATTCTTGGGTTGTCCTCTACTCCTTCACATGTTAGGGTACTTTGTGTAGCTGGGAAATTGTACTATTAAAAGGTTAGTTTTGATATCATTTCCTTGAGGTTTTATTGTTTTTCTTGTCTTTTCATCTTGGGTAGTACCAAGTTCATAAAATGGATATTTATCTGTTTTTAATTTATTTCTTAAACTTTTTGGTGGTCTTGGTAAGCCTTAGGAACATAGTAACAATCCTGAGGCAGATATGATGCCCTTTCTCACATGGTCAAAATAAAGCACTGAAGTTGCTTTTTGAAGTATAATTAAGTAGGACAATAAAAAGCTTTTGGTAATCTGGTCTTTTCAATTAGCAACAATTAATGCATATGTTATTACTATTGTCTCTATACATGGAAAACTTTTAACTACAAATTCGCAAATTTTATGCATGTGTTCAATTAAAAAAATTTTTTTTATTGTAGTGATGAGAACAGAGTTAATTTCTTTTAGGCAGTTCAAGTTAAATGCTCTCTTTTAAATGTTAACAGATTGTTTTGTTTTCCCTCCACACTGATCATATCAAGAATAGTGATATTGCAATAAGCCTACTTTTTTTTTTTTTTTTTTTTCCTGTGGCATGCAGAATGCAGAAGGCCTTTAATCTCTCAGGGTCTGTTTTAAATTGTCCTGATTTGACCAGCTGGCTTTTCACTTTGGTTGAAATGACCATGTTTAGATGAGTAATAGGAGTTGGGAAATACTTCTGAAAATAGCTCTTTTAAAACATGTCACTGACTAATGAACCACTGGATGTCACTGTCTTTCTCCAAGTACAAAGTTAAATATTTTTTTTGTTCCTATAAAACATTAAGATGGGCAATTACTGGTGTTGACTTTGGATAGGCATGACTTCAACATAGAGAGGGATTATGCAGGAGGCAATATGGTTAGTGATGGTTACAGCCAAGAATTTTCAACTGGTGGGATAGTGGAGAGCCATTCATAATGTCTCACCTGAAGTGCCTTGTATAAGAAACTTGAGTATGAAACCAGTGTGTATAGGAAGTAGTGGGACAATTTCCTACAGAAAGGCTGACTCCTGAACTGGACCTTGGCTTTCTCCATTCCTTTTATGAGAAATCTAAAATTATGATTCCAGTACCACTGAGTTTCAATCTCTGCTGAAAACTTCTATTACTAACATACTTTTGCATGATTTTTTTGTCTGAGGTTTGCATTCACGCTATTTCATTAGTGGTATCTCTCGATATCTTAGTCTTTATTGTTTGTTGGATGGTATTTAAATCAACTGTTTCTATCACAGGTTTGTGCTTTGCTTTTAGTCCTTATTTCATTCTGTTACTCCAGGTAGAACAGGGCAGAGACTTGTCTTATGCCTCTGTAGTGCTGTGCTACTCAGTTTCCAGTAACCTGAGGGAAGTTTCTCTTAATAAAATTCTTCATAGACAGCCCGTGGATGCAATCAGTTAAATGAAGTTGAATCTCTTTTGTTGTGCTGATTTTAAAAATGTAGCCTTTTAGGTCATACAGAAGAATTGCCACCTGAAGTCCTACTAAAATCTAAATGCTACAGAAACTGATATAATCATGAAGAAAATATGGGATGTGCCACTGAGGTGCTGCAGAGAGTATTATCTACTCCAAGTGCTGGAGCAGATGTGCTTTCCCCAGATTACAGTGAAGTGCAGCATGATTTGAATGTCAAGTTTTGGTTCTTCTCTGTGCCTCTGCTAAGACAATACAGGTAAGTGGATTAGTAAACTGGTAGCATTTCTTTCTGAACACACTTAACTGTCTAGTAGGTTCCACACCACTCTTAGTTGCCTCTAGCCTCCTGTGTAGCTCCTGGAGTCTTATATGTGTTCTTAAAACACTCCTGAACTTAATCAGCCTAACTAGCTTTAACCTGTGTTTTTAATGTATATCTTTACACCCTTTTCAGAAGAAATGTTTGATAAAGGCGATTCTGAGATGATAGTATTCAGCGTCTCTGGTGCATTCAAGATGCTGCATCTGTCTGCAGGGTTGTTTAAATGTGTATACCTACAGATACAAAACAGTGCTATTTGCATCACCAACAAAACTTATGAATCTCAGTTGCCTGTATGTTTATTGTATGATGGTTTTCTCTTGTATGTTCTATTCTGTCTCGCTGCTTGTTTTCATGGAACTTGAAGGCTTGGTTATCCTACTGGTGTGCCAGCTGACTTTACGGCCAGTAACTGAGGGGAGGGAAATAAAGGTGCTAGTGCTGTGCTTCTGTGGACAATGTAAGCCAGCATGAAGCTCTGCTGCATGTGGAGGACTTGGTCATTTCTCTTTCATCTTCCTGCATGATTATTTGATAAACAATATTACTGAAAGCTCCCAAGTGAAACTATTTAGGTTACAACTTAAGGTTGGGTTGGTCTTAATCATAACACAGTGTCAGGTTCTGTGTAACTGCTGTGACTGTTTTCTGACTGACTGATTGCAAAGATGATGGTTTTTCTGGATCATGGCTTTTTAAGCTGTGCTACATTGCTGTATCATCTGGATTTGTGCAAAACCAGTATACAGTGTATGTGGTGGTTCTTAACATTAAGTTATTATATACCATTTAAATGTACTAGGAATTTTTCCTTTGTTTTTTATCCTCTAATGATGTTTTCAGTGAGTTAAGGCTTCAGCCATGGAAGGTCAAAGCTGCTCTGTACAGGGTCTTCATTCTCTGTAAATCAAATATTCGTCCTACAGTAACCTCCCTGAGCAGTGAGCACTAGTTTTCTTTGAGTTGTGCTATGTAAGTACTTTCTGTGAAGCTGAAGCTTTTATTTGAAGACGTATGCCTTATCAGTTAAAGAGATTTGTTTACAGTTCAGTTTTTGGCTTGCTAATATACTTGCTCATTCTCTCAAAGAGTAAAGAGATGTTGAAGAGTTTAACTAAACCCAAGCTGAACTAGAGTGTTTTGAGTAAATTCCTCCATAGGTCAGACTCTGAGTTACATGTATTGAGCTGTATAGAACTGTAGGTTGTCCAGGGTTCTGGAAAGACAAGCCCTTCACTCTTTCCTACTAAGGCAGGAACCATAGAGGTAAAACAGTGTTTAGTCCTGTTGTAGAAAATTTGACTACTGCCTATTTGTCACCGGATGCTTCTCTAGGTGAGCTACTTGCATTACAACTAAGTTGCATTTCAGCTGTCATGGACACAGGCAAACCAAGAGGGCATAGTTTTACTGTAATCTGGAGGGGCATTGCTGGCCCAGCGTGCATGTTTCTTTCAGTTGAGCAGTATTACACAGTGAGTGTTCCTTCTCTTCTGAAAGTAGAAGAGTAATAGGCATCTAGTAAAAGGTGCTTGCGTGTGTCAGATCTGGTGGAACCAGGCTGATGTAGGATACTGTCGTTACTCTGTCTGGTAGTGTTTGTAGTAGAGATGGATTCTACAGAGGTAGAAATGACCACTACAGATATTGTCAGAGCAAGAAGTGAAGAACAGGACAGAAGTCTTCCTCCACCGTTCAGGATGACAGGCTTCTTTTGAATGATTTCTCCCTTACAGCACAATAATGTATTGTCTTAGGGCATGTGCCTTATCTTATGGAAGCTGATGGGGGTTTTGTTTGCTTTATACTGTCTTGCAAGCATGATTTAGCCTTAGAGCAAGTATTGAAGTACATGACAGTTTAGTTGCCATAAAAGTAAAGGGTGTCTATAAACAAGATAGCAAGTCAAATTTTTTTTCGGAGCCACATGGAAAAGATGAGAGGTAGTGGGTAAAAGTTACTCCGGAGGAGGTTCTGATTGGGTAGAAGAAGAAAATTTTTCTCAATGAGTAAAGTCAACTATTGGAATAATTGCCCCAGGGAACTGATGGAGTCCCCAATATTGGACACTGTTAATGTTCAGCTGGGTGGGGTGCTGGGCTATTTTGTCTAGACTGGAATTTTGCCAAGAAAGCTTCCAGATGATCCTTGAGGTTCCTTCCAACCTGGGATTGATGAAATATACTTATTTTGTACTGTAACTGAATTATTAATAATTGCAGCATACAATGGGGCTGGATCCACCTTTCATCTTGCTGAGTGCAACTTCCTTCAATGTGTCAACTTTTGTTTATAGCACACTCAACTGAAATTGAATAGCTTGTTCATGAGTTTTAAGGACTTTAAACTGCGGTTCACTTTGATAAGAGTCAAAATTACATTGCTAAGCTAACACTTGCATGCTGTAAATACTGTAGTTTAGTTGGTCCCATATACCCAGGATAATAATTCCTTCAAGAGAAGTCAGTAATGAAGCTACTGGGATATTTCACCCAAGTCTAAATTTTATGACTTCTCCTTCCCAAATAGTTTGATAAAACCTTTTTTGAATAAAAGCCCTTTTGGATGGTACAAATTTAATTAATAATTCCAATCTCTGATGATTTTATGTAGTTACCTTCAGCATTTTATGATTTTCTCATCTGTGTTTGGAATTGCAAGAGTGTATGAAAAAGAGGAGGAGCGGGTGGAGGGAGAGAGAACATGTCTTGCGCAAAAGAAACAATTACTACTTTTTTCATCATCTTACAAATGGTATTGCATTGTGAAGCTCATTTCCAAGGCAAGTTAGGCACTTGAGTTGCCTTGAGGTCTGATCAGTGATGTGAACTATCTTTCAGTTGCCTAATGAGTTAAAAGGCAGGGTTATCAAAATCAAAGATTTAAAGCATTAATCTTTACAGATCTTGGTATGGATCTTTAGTGTACATCTCTTGAGGTTTGCTCAATCCTAAAATATTAATCTCAGAAGCCAGATAGCCTTGTGTCAAGAGCTGAACTGAAACAGGTTTTTATCTAGAATCTGCAGCAGGACTGTTCCCAAGAGCTACTATTATGCAGAAAGTAGTGTTTACTTTTACATGATCTCATGTTGAAGCACACTTATATACCAATAAAATCAAGTATGTTTAGGAAAGATGTTTGCAACACACAGAGTGAGCTACTATTTTTTTGTTCAGTTGGCAAAAGCTTTTGCCTACTGCCGTGCTTAGGGGGTTAAATCTTCACTGAAGCACAAAGAAGCAATTGTATTGGATGCCATGCTGTGCATGGTGTTGTTAAAGCAAAAACTTATAAAAGCCAGATGTAAAAGAATAATAATAATTAATTGCCAGGTTTAGGTGAGGAGATGATTCACTTGGCTGTTTGCACTACTTGACCTGGAAGCTGCTCATTGAGAAGCTTCCATCATTTCTGGCAGGGGAAAGTGTGCAAGTCATGTAGCTAATTAGGACAGACGTCCATTACCTAATGCCTTCTGCTGAGGTAGTTTATTTTACACACTTGGCAGATCCTAACATAACTCTGGAGAGGCATAGTCTTTACAATTAACAATGCTCATTGTCTTCTCGTTATGTGATATTCACTATTTTCCTAGATTTGAATACAAGATTTTAAAAACCTGTGACTGAGTACAAAAGCTTTTGTGGAAGCCTATACATTTTATATCTAAATCTTTGCTTTGGCTTTTTAACTTTACTATTTGTACCACACTGATGCTCAGAGACTGCAGGAAATGGGAGGTCTGAAGAAACAAGTACATAGAAAATTCTTCACGCTTGGATTTTTAACAGAAAAATACACTCCAGGTTGTTTATCTATGATTTCAGTTACCTTTGTATTAGGTATTCAGCTATATATCCCTGCTATCATCTCACTTGTCACTGTTTCCTTCCTCAGCTTGGTCTCTAGCCATAATTCTAGAAGGTGGACAGCCTAATATGACTGTATTGTATGTAACCGTATCACTATATGGGATCCTAAAATGAACTTCTTGGCTATTTTAGGGTCTTTCTCAGTTCAGTGTACTCCTATAGTTCCGAGATTTTCTAATGCTCATGATTAGCTGGACAACCAATGGAAAGTTTAATGAAGCTTGAACTTAAATTCATTAGTTTCCCAGTACTGAACGTAAAACCAAAAATCTCTATTATGAACATTATACTGTAATAAGATGTTACTGAAGTTTTCTTCTAGCTCAAGTTCTGTGTATTGGAAACCTTCTGAACCAGAAGAGCTACTATGCATAGACTTGCCTTGAATTCAGAAAGATACATGCTTCTGGAACCCCAGTGCATAGATTTAAGCGATATCTCTGATGGTTTCTTTGTTTCCTATAGTGAGGGAGTAGGGTGGGTTTATAGCGTCAGCTACGTTTTCACTGGTAAACATCCACAAAAGCTGGTACCAGGTATGTTGGTTCTGCTGAGGTCCTGTTGTGTTGCACAAGTACAGTATGCTACCAACTGGAAGAATAATGTAAACTACCCAACTCTTAAATTATATTCGTCCTACCTTAAATTTAACAGCTTCCCTGATCTTAGATCATTTATATAATCTACTCTAATTTTTTTTTCCCTTAGTCTTTCATTTTGAGCATGCACTGTTTTGGCAGTTGCTTCTCAGTTTGAGAAAGCAAACCTCAATTAAAGGCTTTTCCTTAGGCAAACTTTAAATGTGGTGGGAGGAGTAGGAAGACTCATCCACTGAGTCAGTTGTTTACCACAGGTTTTCTTTTATTTGAGAGCGCTTATGCTGACTCCTTATACACCTTTGTAATGATAGTTACTTTATTCTTACTTTTCCTTCAGGGGAATAGAATAAAATGTGCTTAATTTTTAGGCAGAAAACTGGCTAAAGTTTAATTCACGCTTCCTCCAACAGAACATGAATTAAAAAACTGGAGCACATTGGGTTTAACCTCTTTGGCTGGCATATTCAAACAAGTGTTTGAAATAGTTACATGTTGAGCACCTGCCTCTCCTCAGGAGTCCTGAAGATCCCAGCCTTTAGTATAGTCATTAGATCCTGACAGATCTTGGCTACCAGACAATTGGGTTGGTGTGTTTTGTTTTGTTTTGTTTTTCCCATTATGTGCAGCTGCTCTCCATCATAGAACTTACACAAGCTCTTAGAGCTACCTCTTCCTTTGTCTTTGCATATAGTCTTCTTACTTCGCAAGAGGTGAGTGAAGAATGCTTAAAAAATACCATGCAGAAAGCAGCTACTAGTAGCTGATGGAGTTATGCTTCATGAGAAACATATTTCTGGTTTTCTTGGGGATAGAACTGCTGAGGAGAGGGACCTGGGGCTTCCATCATGTAGCAGACCTGTCACTGCAAGGCGTTCAGACTGTTAGCTATTTTTTTATAGTGTAGAATGAAGGAGAGCAGAATTTGTGTTCGAATTAACATTACTAATTTGCTGTGCTGCGTTGTTGTGGGTTACAGAAACTTCTGTTTTAATGCTGATCTCAACAGACAGCTATTTGAAATAACTTGCATGCACTACAGTTTGTAGACACTTGGGATATGCCTTGGAATGATCAGAAAGCCTTTATGGGTCTGGTGTAACTCCAATACCAAGCTGGGGAATCCTGTGTTCCACGCTGAGTAAAAAGCCCGTATTGGCAAACCTACTTCTTATTCATATTTTCAACAGCTTCCTACTATGCTTTTTTGCATGTCGTGTTAACAAAAGGTGAATGCATAAGTACTGTTAGAGTGGGAAGTGCCTGCTAAAGGTGTCTCTTATTTGAGGTTTTGTTGGAGTCTTACACAATGTTTGTACAAGTACCTAACTATTAGGGATCAGTTTATATTGACAGCCTACGTCCAGTCCACATTTTAGTCAAATAGTTGGTTCAATGTAAGCGCTAAAGGTGGAAAATCAAACTTGTAATTTTCAAGTACTCTAAAATTGAGGATTCTGAATGAAAGCCAGTATTTGTCTCCTAGGCAAGCTGAAGACTTTACTCAGGACTTGTGATAAGTTTCCAGATAATGACCTTAATATGAAGCAAAATGCATGTTTAACAAGGAATGTGGAAAAAATTACCACCTGAAGCAGAGTTCTAGACTCTTCAGAGTCTAGAATTGATTCTTTTCTGCAGAAAGTGGTGTGCCTCTAGTAACTGATGGTAGAACAAGGCTTGTGGAACATGATCTTTTGATGAAATATTCACAAACAGCTCCTTTATATTTTAAACATTTCAAAATTAGCTTGTTTTAGATGAAGTAGAAGAGACCATATTCAATATCCACTTGCTTTGTGCTGCTGTTTTTTTCAGTATTGTTTTGGTGTTCTTATTATTCTTTATCTCGGGTTGATGTATGTCTTTGTCAGAAGTTTGTGTATGCTGTGCTTGTCTGTATTTCCATAGTTTGGCTATGGAGAATAGAGTTCAAAGCCTGAAGTGAATAGTGGATGTTCTGTCATGTGTGATCATGTATTTCCTTATCACGTACTGAATATTTAGCCTTAAAATACTGTGCTATCACACCATTTAATGTTGTCTGCAAATGAGCTGAATAAAACTGATATTAAACTGCTCAAAAAGAGAGTTCCTTTGAACCACATGCTATAAAGGGAATTTATAGCTGTCCATCCAATATGATTTTAGTGTCACGCCAAGAAGATATTTCTTGATCTGAAAGCTTGATTGTGACCTCTTACCTTGGCATACTGTGTGCTCAAGTGAAGAATGGGAGTACTGTTGCCATTTTAAAAAAAAAAAAAAAAAAAAAATTTGGAAGCGAGGAAGGCAAGCCTGATCTAAGCAATGCTCTGCTCGGCTTTTTCTAATGCTGTGGGTTTCAGAGGGAGGAATGCAGGCAGAACGTTCAGGGGCATACAGAAGCAAACCTTGTACCTGAGCAAACATGCTGTGGAGTTCCTGCATGAAGGGATTTCGTCCCTGGTGTAGCCTGTAGAGCTTAATGGATCGTTTGAGCTGACACATACAATTTCGTTCCTGGGCTGTTTAGACCACAAATGTAGCACAGCTTGAACTAGCTGTTGTGAGCAGGGTTTGAAGTGGATGGAGCTCCCTCAGCTCTGGGGCGCAGAGCTGTGGAGCTCCCCCAGCCAGGCCCCTCCCAGTGACATTGTTGGAGCTATTGGCGATGGGCTGCCTGTACTGAACCCCCCTCGTCCTTGGGGCTACCCACTGCTGCAGGTCTGCACTCTGCTGCTTCCCACCGTTGAGACTGAGATGTGTTTTCTGCATAGTTTAAAAAAAAAAAATCAGTTCCTGGATTGCTGCTGCTTCTGCCATTGTTTTGCAAGGCTAACTTGCAGGTTATGTCCAGCTGCACAAGCATTAAACACACCATTTCCAGCATTTGAGTTAGGAAGAATTCATGTCAATTAGGGAACTATCCCTTAAAGGTGTTTGTTTGGTTTTTTCTTTTTTCAGTATTGGTTTAGAAATGAAAAGGAATGCAATGTTTCACTATTAAACATTCCAAATGTTTACACCTCAATCCCTTCACTTTTGTGGGATGTGCACAGAATGCAGTCATTCATTTAACTGTCCTTGTCAAAAGAAGTTCTTAAGCAAGAGCGGGAGTATCATTAGGCATTTTACTATCTTCAGGTTCCATCTCAAGTAATGGGCTCCTGCAGTGACTCATTTTAGACAAATTTTTATGCTATGACCTCACAGTTTCTAAGCTGCACTCGCTGTCCCAGTCTCCAGAGGGGCCTTTCTGTCCATCAGTCATAGAAAGACAAGTACAGTAACTGTTTCGTGGACTAATGTGATAATGAGTCTTTTAAACATAGCTTTGCATTTAAAATGCCTTTCATCCTTCCCAGTGTAATAGTATAAGATAACTGACTGCCTTTTGGGGAAGGACTGCATTGAGTCTCACTCCTTTGATTCTTGTAGCTTACCCACTTACTGTGTAAGCCTTTAGCAATGCCGTTCCACTTTTTGTATGTACCAGCTCACTATCAGTTATCCCCTGACCCTCAGTATTAATTGCCAGTGGATAAGCTCAGATACTCATCTTGCAGTGGTTGCGTGTTGGGACAATGCCATTTAACTGCTCAAGTTAAGACAGTTGACTGACAGATTCCTACTTGAGTGAAAAAAATCTATCACAGAAACTTGAAGTAAAAAGTCCTAGTTGCTTCGTGAGGGTGGTTTATTTAGTTTAAGTAGGAGTGATGTCATTACAGATAAATTACTCCAAATGGTTTTCTGTTTTCCTTTCTTTTAATAGAATGAAGAACTGAATACGGGTGGCATAAGGCTGACAGTAATCAGTCACTCCAGCCGTACAGCCTGCCTGACATGCAAAATTACCTTTAACATTCAATATCTGCATTGTGTATCTGGTGACTAGAATTCTTTGAGGAGGTGGAGTCTTTGCTTGGAAAACACTTCTCATCCATACAGGCTTCATCTGCAGCTTGTTATGTTTGGACCAATTTTCCTGAATATCTGTTCAGTTCTAAGCGTCTCCAAATGCAGCGATCAAGTCTGCTTACCACGGGTTCCTGTCCTACCTTAACTGTTGTGACCAAGTTAAACAGAAAAGGTAGTTTGTTCATACTTCATAGAGCCTTGGAGTTGCTCAGGGACTTATTAATGACAGGTTCAATTAGGAAAACATCAGTTCCCACAGAACTTCTGAGGTTGTAAGTAATGCAAGTTTGACTTTTAGGTAGCTGCCCACTCTATAAACCTCTGGTTGTTTGTATAGTTCCTTTCATAGTAGACATCTCTGCCTGTCCCAGTTCACATTTTTCCTCATTAGCTATTTGATGCACCACATCACAGTATGAGAAATGGACAATGTTTAAAGCTTGCCACAGCAGGTAGTGAAGGTTATCAACTTATGTTATAAAGGAATGCATGTCATAGCCTGTACACAAGTTCTTTGAGGTCAGTAATCTCAACAAATCAGTCTTAGGACCCATTCAAACTGTTGCCTGTACTTGGATGCTGGGAAAGACTTAGGGATACTGGGAATGACAAATTTAATACAATGACAGGTACACATAGAATATACTCTGAGCTTTAAGGGTTTTTATCAGTTGGGAATTTACTTGTGGTGTATTAACTGTTTACACAGGGCATGGTTTAATACTTTTATCTTATAAATACACAAGCTAATGAGTCTGTCCTTTTCATGAGTAAAGGAATATAGAATCTAAGAAATCTTGTAACTGTTCTGGGAACATGTTTGTGAGGGCATCCAGAAGTACATGAAAAAGCAGTTAAAGTAATTTTGCTTCATGTGTTTATACTATCACAGTAGTGCTGATGCTGTCTAGATAAGCCTTGATTTTCTTCAGCAACTGGTAGGAGCAAGAAACTGTATATTAACCTCTGGTCCAGAGCATACGAATAGGAAAGAAATAGCAAGTAACACAGGGTCAGGTAGTTAAAGAAGTTGCCTGTGATTTCGACAGAATAAATGTGTTTATTTCTTTGCACTTCAGGAATACTTGGATGTAACTGCAGCATGCTTTGGTTGTATATTATTCAGTGATGGCATATTGTTAGGCAAGGAGATGAAGGAAGTCAGAGTACGTCACAGAGTAGGCTAACATGCCCTGAGCTTGGTGCTGCTGCTACTTTGCGTAAACCAGTTTAAAGATGGTTTTGAAATACCTGCACTAGTTCAACTGTGTGAGCAATCTCATTGGATGCACTACAGGCACCTGTTCTTGGCTGCTGTTAGACACAGAATATGGGGTTAGGTATACTTTAGCTTGCTATGGCACAGCTGCGAGCTATTGCCAAGCGTGAGTGAGCCACCCTAAATTCGAAAAGAAAAAAAAGGAAAATCCTCAGTGGTTAAACTCTAAATTTTCTTTGAGCTACCAGCAAAATGTGTGCTCCATCACACTTCAGGATGCTAGAGGTGAGTGAAGAAGAATGTGATATTGTTCATAGGTTCTGTATAGTGGGCAGCATTGGTGGATTAATCAAGATATGTACAGGCTGACTGGAAGGCTGGATTATAACTAAAACATTTAAGTCCAGCAAAGCTCTCATCCAGATAGGTTTGGTTTTTTTCCTAATCCTTAGGCACTTTTAACTGCAGGCAGTTGTATATTCCATGTCACATGTGGCCATATGAATTCACTGTCCATATCTATTCACAGAACAGAATGCGTTGCTGTGGCAGGTGAGGAAGTGTATCTTAATATTTCAGGTTATCCATTTAATTCTGTATGTTCTTCATCCTTATACTCATGAGGCCACGTGCAAGTCATTTAAGTTGTGCATCTCATCTAAGTAGGATAAAAATTTTCCCAAACTTGTCATTATGTTATGAAGATATATTCAAACATTACTGGGGTTTTTGGCTATCTTAAGCAAGAGGTTGAGAGCCAGTGACTTGTTTGTAATTGATAAATACTTAGCCCACCTAAAAAAGTTAGCCAAATTCCCTCTCCATTTAAGTAATCTTGAATGATAAGCAGCAATTGCTTCTGAAATACAACACTTCAGAGCACTTAGTCATGGTAGGCAAGATAGCATTGTGTTTGTTCATCTGAAAGTGGTTTTGACAATAAACTAAGTGGGAAGAAAGGGTGTATCCTAGATCATTCCTGAAAATATTTTACTAAACATCATGTCTGAGACATGTTTGACTATCATGTATCATAGAAGAACATGAGAGAAAGTAAAACCTAGATAGGTTCTGTCACAATTGGAAACAAAAGTATAACACAGTAAAGCTGGTGTTTTGCATTATTGCGTGATGTGACTTCTCCTTGATCCCATCAATTGTTATAGTTTCCAAGTAGACTGTAATGAGAGAGCATGTGGACTTCCATGTGGTGTAATTGAAAAATACATTTAGAAAAATAAATCACTAACAGCTTGCTTTTTTAGCTGTGGCTTTGAAATTCTCTAATTGGATTATTAGCAGATGGTGCCATTTCTATTGTCTTGCCTCACAGCAGTCTTTACTGAAAAAGGAAGAGAGAAGTACTCTTTATGCCTGATTCGAAGACTTTCATCTGGAAAAATGTTGCCTTTTGTAATCTGCCTCATAGCTATTGTCAAATACCGGTAGATGAGATCATTTCACTGATTCATAGCTCTTTCCTAGAGAATATGGATTGTAACTTGTTTCCAGTGAAAAGTAAAACTGTTGCTTTTTATTTTTCTCTCTGGTAAATAAGAGGCATCGTTGAGAAATTGTTTCTCCAATGTGGATTTGTGCTGAAGACCTTTTGACTTATTTCTCTAGAAGCTGCAATGTAACATCCATTTCCTTTGGATTTGGTGAAATGTATTGTCACAATGTTATGTAACTGTCTTAGATTTTTCCTTTTACTTACTTCAGTAACAGGGAAACTACTCTTTCTTTGGGGCCTAAGCTGTGAACTGCACTCAGTAAATAGCTTAAACAATTTCTAATCTTTTTTCTGTTGAGTTAAAAGTTCTGCTTGTAATTAATTATCTAGTTGATGAATCTTCTGCAGTGCAATATAACTAAGCATTTGTTGTTTGAGTGTAAGTCATTAATTGCAACAAATGGATCTTAACTTTGTAGAAGGACTTGAGATATGTCAGGGTGCAACAGGACTCAGTTTTAGTATGATGAGAAAAAATTTAGTCCTGAAGTAGAGTTAACTTTAAAGTGTGTGTGAATACAGTATTTACTGGCCAGCTTCCACTTACTGCCTGATAAGATTTCATTTTTAATTTTTTAAGTTGGTGTGTTACGTCTACTTTTACTATAAATGTTTAGGTTCGAAGGTTCCTGATAGTGACAGATGAGTTTACCTGTCACCTCTGGGAGGAATATTGTCCTGTTCTTAGATGAAATATTGTTGTAGGATGCTCCATTTAGGAGAAACTTTGAGTTTCCTCAGGGAAGCTGGAGACGACTAACTGGGATGTACAAGGGTAGAGGGGATACACGGTTGCCACTTAAGTGGCATATGAAGAGCAGACTTCAAGTTTTCCCAAATCTACAACTGCCAACATAAACTTTCTAAATGTCAAGCTCTCTAACGCGAAAAGTAACTAGCTGAGTGTTTTTTAGTGTATGTGGAAGGAATGTTTGCAGTCTTGACAGCATTCAGGAGTTTACTATCTGTCTTGTCTAAACCATAGCAGGATTTATACGTTTTGCTTCCACCAGCACTGATGCACATGGAGGGTGCCATTATTACACAGAAAGGGTTGTGCTAACTCCTCTTGCCAGTTGAAAATATCTTGGAAAACAAATGCAGCCTTTAGACTGGTCTGTTACAGTTGTTGCTTACTAATCTTGTGACATTTTTGACAAATCTACTCCCAGAAGGGAATAACTGAAGCTTTTCATGGTAAGGTTTTGACTTGTTTTGGTTGTATTTGCTCACCAAATTGGCCACCAAAACTGTTAGAGAGTAAATGAAAATACTTGCACAAATTGGTATTTCTTAAATTTAACCTCTTCTAGTGATTGTCAGATGAATACGGTTTGTTCAGTGGGTTAAGTGTTATATGATGGATTGGGTGCAGATAGAACCTCATGCAGTGTTATAATTTTCTGTAGTGGACAGGAAAGGTGTCTTTCAATCAACTATTTCTTTTTCATAAGACTTACATAGGAGCATTTTGCAACAAAAAAGGCAATGTTTCAAACTGCAGTTGCTCACTGAAGTAATAACATCTTTGACAAAGCTAGAGAGGAAAAGCTGGAGTGAAGTTAACTGTAATAGAAACATAAGGCGCAGCTTGTTGTTTGTGGTACTGATCAATAAACCTTTTAGACATTGTTACAGCTTCCTAACCTCTGTGTCTGGGAGTAGTCACAAAAGGAAATATAATGATCCCTTTTACTTTAATGGCTCTCCTGTGGACCATGAACTGTCGAGGTTCCCATGGTGGTCATTAAATGGTAATCACTATCTATAACCTTTTTACTGTAGCAAGGTGCTCCTGGCAGGCAACTCTTCTGATTGGATTTCTACAGGGAGGTCCTGCAGTAAGGGGTATACTGATTATAAACTTCCATTCACCCTGTCTTCAGCAGTAGTGGGATGGTGGGCTTGATCTGTGCAGCATATCCACTGCTCTGAATGCTCTCGAGTAAAATTTTGTTAGCAACTGTGGGACAAAATAGAATTCTGAATGTTCAAGATTAGGTTATAAAATGCCAAATGAATTTACCTAAACAAAGCAGCTGGACTTAAGACTTGGAAACCGAAGGTTTAGAACTTGGATAAAAAAGTAGTTTACATTGTTGTACATCTGTGAGTGTGTATTGTTTGTAATTGAGAGTTATCTTAGCTTTAGGTATTATCTGGTCACATTTATATTTGTTTTGGACAGCTGTAGTAGTGACATCATTGCTGCAACATGTGTTCATAGAAATTGTCAGGCCTGAAGCCTATTACAAGGTTTATATGCCTTGGTGAACTTCATCTTGTTTTAGGTTTCAAGGTATGTGGTGAGGTCTCTAGGGCCGGTACTGCTTGAAGCTGCAGAATTTGCTTTATCTGTATTGAACACCTATTGTAGATACTGGTGTTTTGGAATGTTCACTGCTGTAATGGATTAAGTAAGAGAAGTGAGAGAAAATCATGAACTTGTGTTGAATTTCTCTGTAGATACTAGCATTGGTTTATGTGTGTGTTTTTTTTTCTAGAGGGCTGCAAAGAAGGGCCTGCATAAAAGCCAACATTATACTAGTAGGTGTTAAACTGTGAATGACACTCTAGCTCTGCTTCTATAACCCTGCCCCACAAAGCTTGTGTACTCTGTTATCAGAGTGATGGTTTGCAGCCCTCAAAAATCCACTCTAGGCAACAGAAGTAAAGTGAATGTACGAAACATACTCAGGTTTTCTTTCAGGATCTGGTAAGCTCTTGTCAAAAGAATAGGATGGTTAAAGCCCAAAAGAAAAAAGCAGTGTCTTCTGTTTAGGTCCAAGGTATGCATGGTAGAAGGAAGGGAAGTGAACATCTGCTGAGAAGAATGGATAAGAAAGGAAGAGACCAAAGGGACGGCTCACAGCACAGGTAGTTCACACATGCCCTGTCGTGTGAGACACAGGGGTAGGGGCTCAAGTAGTTGTCTGTGTAGATTGCTCTACAAAGAGATGTGATAATTATAAACAGAAGGAAAAAATAGTATTTTATCATGTTTGGTTTTCTTTTTGATGTGCTGGTCATTAAATCAATTAACTTAGGAATTGAAATTAGGTAAAGTTGATGCAGAACACATAATTCTGAATGAGGTACTTTCCCACACTTCAGGGTAGGGCTTCACTGATGTTTGACAGCCTGTAATATTTGATAACTAGACCTTCTTGCTGTCTAATTTAGACTTTGGGTCTAATTTAGAAGCTTGGCTTGGAATAATGTTTTTCTAATTATAATAAATTAGAATATCAGTATATCCTAAATCTCACAGGTGTTTCTCAAGTGTTGGCTGTTACTGGTAGCAGAGGAAATGTCTTATACAGGCTTCTTTTACTGAAGTTATGGATTTCAGTAAATAATGAAACCTGGTTCATCAATAACTACCGTCAGGGCCCAACAGGCACTTAATGGTCCAGACCAACTTTACCTGGGACCCATACAGAATGCTGCCCATGTACTCAGGAGCCTCATCTAAGCTGATCCTCTGGCCTTCAGTTCCTGCCTAAGCTTTATCATAGAGGTGCTTGTCTCTGGCACTGCCTGGTGGACAGACCTCAGTCCTGTTCTGTAGGTAGCTTGTCTCCTGCATAAATTCCTAGCTACATATTGTAGCCCTATCTCTAACCTTCTCTCTGGCCCTGGCTTTTTGGCTACCGCCTGGGCTCCTTGGGTGAACCCTGGATCCAGGTAGTACTTCCCTTGTGACAGGTTGTGGTGCATTGGTTTTGATAATAAGACTTTACCCATTTGTATTTGGAATATTTTAAAGGTGTGGCAGGGAAATACTGAAAAGATTATTTTTTTTTTCTTCTGGCAAGTTCATAAAATGTAATTGTCCCAGAGCTCAACAACTTAAAAATTGTTTTCCTGTAATATACAGTCAATGATTAAGTTAATAGAAGTCACATTCTTGGTACATGGAGGAGCTTTTTGCTGCAACATGTGTGAAGCAGCCTTCCAATTTCATTTGAGGGTTACAAATTGGTTCCAAAGCTTGCTTAACACAATTTCTAGGTAATCACCAGGACTGAAGACCCATGATTTTTCTGTGAGCATCCCTGATAAAGTGTGACTGATGTGAAATAAGGTTTTCAGCATGTCAAGTTCTTATGCTGTGTATACTGATGCAAATATATTTTTGCATCTGCAGCTTTAATTGCCACTGGATGAGGGGTTTATATTTATTCCTTAACAGCCAGAGCAGTAAAAAAAAAATAAATTCCTAGTAGAAGCATAACAGGGGTGTAAGTTCCTTAGATTTTTATGCTGCCCAAAGCCTTGGTATATACAGTTTTCAGCCTAAGTACTGGTTGGTGTTGGCCCTGTATTTAACTCTGGCAATAACCTGAAGAGGAGAGACATGTGAAGCTGATAAAACAGTGAGTGGTTTGCCAGGCTGTTTGTCAGACATTAGCTAGCAGGTATCCAGTCTCAGCCACTTCCCTTTGTTATTGGAAAAGAACTTGCAAGCGCTGATTTTTCTTCTTCGTTGCTGGATTAAAACATAACTCCTAAGAGTACCAAAAAAATCTTTGATCCTTTATAGCAGTTGGCATGGAGCTCATCCTAAATCTCCCAAAGTTTTTCCATTTATTCCCTTTTCTGTAGTGGTGTCTGTGCTGGTTCAGGACCAGGCTTAGGCTCCTAGACTAGAGCAAACGGAGGTTAACTCAGAAGACCCTGACCCTGGTTGCCTCTTGTACTGATATGAAGGGTAGCCAAGTAGTGCAAAAAGGTGCCTTTAGCTATTATTTCTGCATAGCTCTTCCTGTACCAGTTCATGTAAATCTTCTTCCCGGAATAACTACATGCTTTTTCTAAGAATACAACAATACTGATTGTTACCCAGAAGGATTAGCTGTCTGTGCTTGACAGTTCACTACATGATTTCCAGCATCCTTTGAGTCTGATACAGATCTGGTATAGATCTTAAAGGACTGACATTTTTTTCACGTAGGAGTTTTCAGTTACTTGAGTCTTTAATGGAGTCAATTTTTTTTTTTAAGCTATCCAAATTGTAAAAGCTGAAAGGTGAATCATAAAGCAATTGCAGTTTATAAGCCTAGGACAGGTAGAGCTATAGATACATATGAATAGCAAATTCTGCTGAAAGTTTATCTTCTGCCTTCTCTTCTGTGAAATTCTGCCATAACTTAAACAATGAAAGCTTTTCTTCCAGCAATGAAGTCATGATAGTGTCCTCTGGCAAAAATCACCTCTTCCAGGTTCTGAAAGCTATGTTCAGTAGTATGCTGCTAAGTTACTGAAAAGCTGGCATTGCAAAATTAAGGTGTAACAACTGATCAAGCACTTCACCGCATCTTGAACCAGATAAAAATGTTCATGTCAGCTTTTTCTGTAGCTGGCTGATCTGCAAGTGTGTGTGATCGTGGAGATGGGGTTAGAGTAGACAAGTGTGAAGGCCACATCACTAACACTTATCATGCTTACCCCTGGTCATCTGGCATATTTGAATGGGATAACAAGTATGGAGATGTATTTTAAAGGAAAACCAATGTTGCATTCGTATTGCTTAACTAATTTTTGGTGTTGTGCCACCAAATATCTCTATACTTGCCCTGCATCCTGTGCTTATACATTAATGTTCACAACTGGGTCTCTTTTTACTGAAATGAATTTTAAGGAGAAGGGCTTATTAATTGGCAACTCAGAAATTTTGCTGCCATTGTACTTAAGCTTTACTTACCAGTTCCCCAAATCAAAATGTTAGAGTACCTGTAATTGTTGAAAGGAGATATTTAGCATTTCTGGCAGGTTCTACTCTTTTTTTAGAGCATATTCTTGCTTCCTGGTCATTTTTTCATGTGATCAACTCCCTTGGGACTGGAACAATTCTTTTGCAGTAGGTGAAAGTTACGCTGGAGGCAACAGGGTCTCATGCATCTGAACTGTGTTTTGAGGCAAGGCCTGGTAGACAGCAATAGTTATGCTTTTGAAGCTTTATCTTGCTTAATCAAAATCAGGCAAGATCAAAATCTTTTTTTTCAGTGTCAGAGAGATACTGACTGGCAGATATCTCTCAATCCTTTAAGAGCCTGAGTGGGTTTGTTCTTTTTTGTTGTTTTTGTTTTCTTTCACAGATGCTTTAATCATAGCGAGTGTGAGTGGGGTCCCAAACACATACTACAGAAGTGTTCCAATGCTTATGAATTCTTAAGATCTTATCCATCTTATGAAAATGTAACTAGGTCTGCCAAATCCTGAATTTCCCTTTCTTCAAGTTTTCTTTACTGTTAGTAGGGGGTCCAAACCCCTTTGCTTCTGCGTGTCTTTGAAATGCTTCTTTCATCAGAGTTGGTGGGTACTAGTTGTTATGTTTCTTGAGACTGAAGCCTTGACCGTATGCAAAATTAATGCCATACTTATGAGCAGGACAGTGATATAAAGCAGAGATTGTAAGGAGCAGAATAAAGCCTGGAACAGTAGCCTAGAAATAGTAGGGTGGGGAAAAAAAAAGTATGAAAATAACAAGATCTTCTAAGAAGAAAACATGATCTTTATTAACCTCATAAGAGATACTTCAGTCTTCCATTTCTAGTCCAAGCTGGACACACCCAACAATTAGCGTCAAAACCAATAAGTGCCACAAATCAACTACTTCAAAAACAACAGCACCAGCAAACTGGCCTCATCTAACAAGATTTGTTCCCAGTAAGCTGTTTAGTTTGTTTCAGGAGTGGATTTGTGCATGGAGAACATAAGAACATATTAACAAACAGGCAAGTGAGTAAGGAAATAATTCTGTGCATTAGATCTGTCATTAAGTCTGGAAAGTTTTGCTAGCATCACCAGAACACTATGGATTGTTCATCAAAAGTTCAAGTATAACATACTCCCTGTAAGACTCTTTTCGCTAACTCTCCTATTTCAGGCTATGCAATAGGTAACCTGCAGTTCTTCTGTAAATATTAAACTGTGACTAGGAGGAACTACAACCTCTTTTCATCTCTTCTAGAATATGTGTACAGTAAGTTTAAAATCTTGCTAATATCTAACCTGCCAGTCTTGAAAGGGTTTGGGCTCCCTTCTGCTACGTATAGCTGAACACGTGCAGTTCAGTATCATGATGGCTGTGTCAATTCTGTTAGAAGGCAGTTAATACAAACTGAAATTTTTAAAGCTTGCTATTAAGGCATTCAGCTGCAATCTTATGTTGTTGAGTCAATAATTTGAATGCTGTCAGAATATATTTTAAGAAACAGCAGATGATTCAGAGATGAGGGAAAGACAAGGACGACACATTTTTATCTCTACTGGATATTATCAAACGAGAGTTATTCATGTGGTATAGGCCACCATTGTGATTAATGCTTATTACAGTCTTCTTGATTTTCTCACACAGACAAAATTTTCCTTGGAATTTATGGTAGGATTAATGAGAGAACCAACAATGCTTGTAGAACTTAAGTGTGTTTAGTATGGTGCTACAGAAATCTGTTTAAACTTGTTGTGTTTCATGTTCCTTCTGTAGTCCACCAGTTATCCATATTTAATTTCTATTCAGGTACTTGATGTTGGGGAGAAGCTATCTTTTTGTTTGAAGAAGGATGGAAGTGCTAAAACTGGTTGGTTTGATTTTTGTTTCACTTAGGTTCAAAATATCTTTAGCTTCACACCATCTTTTCCCTTTTTCTCCCTAGCTGTCTCTGGCAGGTAAGGTAACCAGTTGCCACAAAAGCTTTTTTTGGGTTTTTAAGCAGGATAAACTGAAGTTTTATCAGTGAGAGTGAAAGCTGCTGTGGAGAAGTATTTGAGGGGAAAGAGGGAAGAGCGAGGTGAATTCTACATAACATAGATATAAACTATACATAGATGAATTTTGATTTTAACTGCTGATAAGATCTTAACTAGCCTAATCTCTGACCATTTTCTTGTAAGACTGTTCTGAGGCCAGACATGGGATGGATGAGTTTATGGATTGTAGCTGTGTGATTTGTTGGTTATCTGTTATGGCAGCAAAATGATTCATTGCATGAAGTAAAAGCACTGGATTTCATTTCCAGTCACGTTCTGGCTAGTTCCTGCATGGTATTTGTTTTCCATAACTTTCTTCTGTTGTTGAAGTCAGTTTCTAAGCTTGCTTTGATATTCCAAAGGCTTTTTCCTAATTCTGCCAACTTTACCTGCATTGGTTGTATGTATAAAAGGAGTTTCTTGGGTTAAATGCTGCTAACAGATTCATGCCAACACCTTGGCTTGTGTTAGATGGATTGCACACAGTCAGGTGTACACGTTACTCTTGGCTCTGGGGAGGAGCAGGGTGAGGCACGGGCTGTATGACCCAAATGACTGGAACTAAATTGCTTTGTTACAATTAGTAGGGTTACTTTTATCTGAAATGAAGCCATATTCCTAAATGAAATTGCTTTATCCAGGCATTGTTAAACATAGGCTGATGCCTCCTTTTCATCCCTTGTCTTAAGAAGAGATACTCTTCTCATTTCAAGGAGAAATTTCAGTCATGGGTGGTGGGGAGCAGTACTTATCGCTTATTGCCTTACATCTTGCTGATCTTGACAATCGGAGCTTTCCTCTTATCCTGGCACTCTGGTGTGGACATTATTCAAATGTTATTTTGGTCTAAAACTGGAAAGTTGCCCAGAAATCTCTGGAAACGTTAATGTAGCTTCTGAAAGTAGAGCTGCTTTATAAATAATACTGAAGTTGATTGACTGATAGGTAATCGCTACATCCATTCAGTCACATTGGCTAAATTAATAGCCATTGGTTGAGGTTTAAAGAACAATGCGGGTGGGATATTGTCAATTTCCTTTAGTGATATCCAAGCTAAGAGTCCTGTAGACACTTGAATGATCAAAGCAAACAGTCATCTGAGGAAACAGAAAGTAAATTTTCTGGTGTTGTTTGAGACCTTAGACATTAGTCAGCCAGATCGATCCTGACAAGGTGCTTGTCGTGTTGATTCCTCTCACATTATATTAGGATGTGCCTTTGCTTTCAAGACATGACGTTTGGTATTGGTGTGATTTTGTTACTAAATTTTAGTAAGAACCTGAAACTAGCTTCCACACTGGCTAAGATTTATCTAATAAAAATGTGAGGGTAGGGTAACAGAGCTCTTATCTAACCACAAACATCACCACTAACTTGTCTGTAAATTGCAATCCATAGACTTAGCACTTGCCAAAAGGGAAGCAAGCCCTTCAGTTACTTCTAAGCAGTCTACATGTCACCTTGTCACCCTGCTGTTTCCTTGATCTTCTTCCTTTGCACTATGTCTGGAAAACTTGCCTGCTCTGCAATGGAAAGCATGCTACGTGTTCAGCTGTGAAATGTTAATGTTATGGTGTGAATGATGTGCTGTGACTTCTCTTCAGTCTGTTGTCCTTCAAGGATGGTACTGCTGATGGGAGATAGTAAGCATCAATGTTGTAAAAGGTGTCAGTAATGTACAAGCTACTAATGGTACGAGGTGAACTTGTTACATACGAACTTCCTACTTTTCCATAGCTATGTGCTATGTGCTGGCTAATAGTTCACAGTGAAGGCCTTCAGAATGGCAGAATGTGTAGGCAAGTATGTTTGAGGGCAGTTGCCACCTGCTTAGATATCTGTTGTCTTTGAGTGACAACACTGCTTTCATAATGAATATCAACTTATTTGACTTGGTATAACTGCTTAAGAAATACATCTTCCAAAATCTAGGTGATGTGAAGCTTGCTTAACACATCTTTGCTGGGCTAACTTGTTGACAGTGAAGAGAATGTTAAACAAGCTGGGACTACCTCAGATCAGGATCTGCAAGAAAATGTTGTTGACATACCTACAAGAAAATACCTATTAAATTGAACCATAGCAACTATTTAATGTACTATATATATATATATATATATCTCAGTTCTGCATGTGAAGTGCTAAGCTCAATTAGTTGTTTATTCTATTTAACACGTGCAAACCTGTATCTGGAAAAAATCATTGAAGTTTATGTACACTTAACTGGGTGCTGTGGAGGGTTTTGACTTACATCAATGTTATCTAATAGAGCAAAGTACACACACTTAAAGTGCCATGTGCTTTACTCCCCAGTTTATATGCAAACTTGAGAAAGTTAATAGCTAATGGCTTTAGTTTTACTTTTCTAACTTTAAAGTACTTGCTCTCCCACTGTCTCCCTCCCACACCAAAAAGAGAAAGTGGTCTTTAAACTTCTTGTTGATTGTTTCTGTGAGAGGAAGATTGATCACAAATTATTTGTAAACATGATTTAATCAAGGGTCTAGCTTATCTAAGAGCAAAACAAAACTTAGCATGTAGTGTTTCAATTGCACTGCTAAGAGGGCTTTAATTCAGAGAAATGTTATCCTTTAATCTTTCTTGCCTCAACATGTGTCTTGTTCTTCCTCCCATCAGTTTTTTTTGACCCTAATATACTCTTGTATGCAATATACGATGTTGTTCATATGTTCTGATGAAAGGAAATGGTGCATAAAACAATTTGTTTTGGCAAGAGTGTGTGCCAAAAGTAAGCCTTCCCTTGATGTGTCAATGCAGAAATAAACACAGGAAAGAGGAAAAATGCAGGAGAAGCATACAAATACAGTGTTGCCTCCAAACTCTAAGTTTACAAATAGATACTATTAAGCAAACATGAAGACTGGAAACTTAAACAAAATTAACTTCCCCTGGCACATGAAAGCCCTCATTAGTAAACCTTAAACTAAAATAGAAGATATGAAATTGAACTGATGAGGTGATTGTTTCTCTTCCTAATTTTCTTTCTTGAAAGGCCTTAATACACAGTTTTTCACATTGCTAGGGCAGCTTCAGGGATCCTATTTGGCCCGTGACTACAATCTTCCTGTCTTAACCTGTGAGGTAGAAGCCTTTAGCTTTGTGGAATACTTGGACAACATATGCTTTGGCTTGCTTCTTCACATCACATGGGCATGCTTGCAAATCCAGGCTTGTGACCTGTTACGAACATGGCTTCCCAAGACTGACTTCAATGTATCTAGTTGGAGTGTCTGGTCATGCAAAGAGAAATAGCTTCTAGAAAAGGTAATGTCTTGGATCACATTAGGCTTTTGGTCTCCAGAACAATTAATAAGCCTGCAGAAATATTGGAGCAGGAGGCCAGCAGTGAGCTGATTATTTACTAATCTGCAGCCTGGGTAGGCTGAACCGTAGTTTGAATGGGCTAGTCTATTTTGTGCTTTACAGTTTTCAAGTATGTGGAGAATTATTTCGGCAACTGTGGAGCATTTTTCTGGCACCGTAGAAAACAGGAGTTGTTACAATGCAGACTCTAGTGCATGAAGTACAAGGTTTCAGTGCAGCTGACCAGATGAACTCCTGTGTTTTGAGTTCTAAGTAAATCTGAATACTAGTTCTAGTCTTTGAACTACCTAGTAATTCAGTATCTGTTAATATCAGCTGTGTGGAAAACATTTAAGTGGTCCATAGTTTAAGCACTACAGATTCAGGGACTATACCAATAACTGTAAAGTAGACAGTCTACTATCAACAGGTTTATTTCCCTATTTACTGAATTATTTCTCTTTCAAGTTTCAGGAAGAAAAAGCTATTAGTGAACCCATGATGAGATGAAAGTTGTCCTACAGTAGACACAGCCCTTCCATTCTGTGTGCTGGCAGCGTGCTCTCTTGTATAGTATCAGGAAATCTGCTTTTCTGTTTTTAAGTATAGTAACTTGATATTTGGTAAGGATTAGCAAATCTGGCTGAAAAAAAAAAGGCCCATAAAATGCAATGTGATTTTTTTTATTATCCAAATATTTCAGTTTGCAATTGGTACTGGAAGGTGGTCAACTATTCGTGCTTCCTCTATTCAGTACGTGGTGTTTAACTTTCTTGAACACTTCTCAGTAGGATATCTGTGGCTTTCCTGGAGTTGCTGAGGTAAAAAGACTGAGATGTCAGGGAAAACTACTGGTCTTTGTGGCTTTCGTTAAAACTTCAATGTGGAATTAGTTTAGTCTGAAGATACAGAATGAAAGCAAATGAGAAGAAACCTGTTATAAAAAAAAGTGTATGAAAAACACTGTGATGTCAGGTCAGAATAACTTCATAATTACAGCATTAAAATGTATCTTGCAGTTAATGAAACAATTGGGACTAGTGGTGATCCTGGATTCTGCCATGTGCCTCTCACAGTATGGTTTAGCTTGGCAACTGCTGGGCCTCTCTGGAGCAGAGTGCTGTTTTAACCAATCCAGACAATCCCAAGACCGTCATCCAGTGGTGACAGTGCTCTGGGATGTGCTCAGCATTTGAATTCTTTGCTTCTTTCTTGACACTGATTAGTTCAGTGGGGAGCAGAACTCTATCTCCTGCATTACCACCAGTGAAAACAAATGGAAAGGAGGTTGCTAAGCCAGTCAAAGGGAAGATAAGCAATTTCACCAGGCTGGCCTTTTTTCTCACAGAAAGATCTAGTGCTGTCATTTGGCATCAGAGGTGTAGTAAACTTTAATTTGCTGAACGAATATTGTGAAATTTGAGTTGAGTCCTACAGAATGTCTATTTCAAGTGATGTCAACTTTTCCAACTTGCAATACCAAATGATTGTAAAAAAAATCGAATCTTATAAGAGAGAATGTTAATTGCAAATGTTAAGGTCAAAAACTAAATAGAAAGCCTGGCTTCTGTCTGCACATTGTTTGGGCAATAATAGCACATTACTGATTTGGTTCTAGCTCACTGAAGTTCAAAAAAAAAAAACCTTATGCAAAGAGTTAATTGATGTTTGTCCAAAGCTTTGAACAGTTGTCTAACTAGAATCTAAACAAATGTGCCTGCAGCATGTTAGCCTCTTCAGACAGATGAATAGACAGGGTGTTCAGCATGTGACTGCTACTTTGGTTATCATCCATGGCAGCTTGGCTCTTGTCTCTTGGAGGTCATTTTTTCCTAACTGATTGGAGATGTCTAGTGGGGATTTCTTCACCTCAGTGGTTTGTGGGATTTACAGAATAGACACTGTTTCTTTCCTGGTGCCAGGAGAGTTGAGGGAGGGGAAATGGAAAAGCTTTATACCCTTTGTCCTACATATCTGTTACGAAGGTAGTGTTTAAGCCACTGCTCGTGCTCCAGAAAGGCATGTCAGAATTGTTCTCACCTGTATCGCTTCCAGGGCTATTACTTGTTTAGGAAATGAAATGGGCTGTTTGGCCAATTCAGATGCACGGCTCCTAAGTTTGAAGGCAACAGCTGGGAAATAATGGTGAAATTCTTGTCTTTCCTGAATTTGTGTACAACATGCTAGGAATTACAAGAACAGGAACTTCATATGTGTTACAAGTCCTGTGCATGTGCCAATAAAATCTCACTTGAGCTATTTTTACGCTGCACAAGAGAGGAGCTGTGATTTTTATATGCATTGGTGTACAACACACCAAAAACCGTTAGTGTGCCTCTTGCCCTAAAGTACACTGAACTAAAATGCCTCAGTTAGGACACTGCAACTCAAAAAGTAGAGCCCTTAAGGAATCTGAGGGAGACTTGCCTTCTGGGAGGTACTATATCAACAGAAGATGTGAGGTCAACAGGAAGAACTGCTGCAGAAAAGGGCCCTGAGGATGGATCAAGCAACCTGTGAATGTACCTTCAGCAAAGCTTTTCAGTATGATGTTCTGTCCCCACCCTCCCACAGCTTCTCACTGCCAACAATAAAAGAGCTTTCTGGTTCAAGGTCTCATTAGAAGTGCTTTGGAACTATAAACAAAGATTGCCCATTTTGATTTCTGCTGTGTTGAGGGAAATACAACGATGTGCTATAATTATAAAGAAAAGGATGATATCTAAGCTGCCAGACTCCATTATCTTCCTGGTTGAAACAATATGTAGGCCCCACAGTTTTTGGCTCACTGGGTTGATAGTGAGATGACTCATAAAATCTTAGCCTTTAGAGTCTTGTTCTTTCTGATAATCTGTAATTTAATTAACTCAAATATCTGAAAACTAAGGAAAAGCAAACAAATTTATTTGATTTACCACTCCTGTAACTGACTAATTGAAAATGAGCAAGCTCAGTCAGTTCTATTGCAAGATGAAACAAGTTGGCTAGTGCTTTCAGAGAAGGTGGACATTTACAGAAATGAGAATCCATTAGCATGATAACAGCCTGGAGATTTATCCACTGATGATAGTGAGAGAAAAACATGCCAGTCAGAGCATCTGATTTCATTTCTTGATCTGTGCATACCTCATAGCTATAATGGGACTTCTACAGCAGTTACAGTAGCTACAGACTTAAAAACTGTCAAGAACTGACAGGCACATCCACCAGCTATCACTGAATGGATATTCCCATAACTGAATTCTTCAACATATTGGGTGTTGACTTAATTCACAGAAATTTTCAGCTTCAGTTCAGACTAGTAGTGATAGAGGGACATGTAAGGTTTTGGATATGGAAAAATGTGTCTGAATGACTGCAGTCACCAAATCAAACTCAACTTAGACATCTGCCTTTAATTTTTGTTTTATTTTGAAAGCTGCTGCACTGGAAGTTCTTGAAGCTGCACTATGCTTGTACCCTGCCAAGGTAGCTTTCAACTAGGGGAAGGAAGAGCTATGAACTTTGTACCTTAAGTTTGATAGGTTGATTTTGGAACACTCAAGAATAATTGTTAGGAAGACTGAAGTGCATCCTTTCCCATAAACATCAAGCATAAGAGGATTTGGACAGATGATGTCAGAGGTATTAGCTGGATAATTGAAATCATCATACTTGCTCCAGTAGTTGTTTTTTACTTGAGAAGTGGTTGTTGCCTGATCGTACCATAAGATGCATTTTAAAACAACCATCCCCAGCTCTTTAACCTCTGTTAAACGTATAAGTGTATCAGCTACACCAAGCCCACACATATTCAAGGTGTTAAAATGTACGTTGTGACAAGTGTGCTCTTCCTTTCCCCCTCAAAAAAAGTGAGATTTTTTTAGCAGTGGTAGAATACAGAGGCTGAACCCCATATTGGGGGAAAGGAGCAGTGAAAGCGATGTTTTTTTCTCATAGAAGTAATAAGGCATCATCTAGGCCAGTGCCCTTAGCTGCTACTTCTGTCAGTTTGCACCAGGATAAAAAGACATGATAGTAGACAGACCTACTGGCCTTAAAACATAAGAAGCTTATCTTTGTTTCTTCTGCTCTGCAGTGGCAGGATGTACTTATTACAGTAGGTTAAATATTACATCTCTTAAGTGAATTATACTTTAATAGCTACATAACACCTACTGGAATTAATGTAAGACAGGAGGTATATTAGCTCGGATGCTGAGTAAGAGAATTTCACAACTCGTGTGGATTTTAAAATAGTGACTTGCAGTTGTTTTTTGTGAGGTACTAGTTCCTAGTAACTAAACAAGAGTTGTTGCTTTGGATTAGTGCTGCAAATAATAAAATATTGTCTTTTGTATGGATCCAGGAACTACAGCATTGCCAGAATACTGATTTTGAGAATTCATTTGCAAGAGTGCTAGAAACAGCCACTAGCTTCAGCATCTCGTATTTCAGCAAGCTCTTCTCTTCAACATAAACAGCTTTACTCTTTCATTTTTACTGTTTATCTTGTTTGGATACAAAATAACCTAGGGCTTGGACCCTGTTTATAAAATTGCTGTCCTAGATATTGACTGAGCAAAAGGTTCTCCTTTTGTGTTCTCTGACCCTATTTACGCCATTACCAATTTTGTGTTCATTGAATTTCCATGCAAGAACTGCTAGAGGCTTCTTTCTTCCAAAGATCAGTTCCACTGAAATAGACTCTGCAGGTAGGAAAATGAGTCGAAAAAAACAATCAACTACAAGGAAAGGCAAAAATTAATTCCGTTTTCTGTGGATTACCGTACAAAGATGCACCTTTGTTTTAAAAAAAAAAAAAAAATTATGTACAGGATTAGGATGCAATTAATTTCTGATGTGAACTGCAAATAAAAATGGAGCTTTATTGACTGCTTCCATTGTATTCACTTAGCTGAAACTTCATAGAAGGGCCAGGGAGAGTCAGTTCAGCTCTTTCATAACCTACCTTGTCATGTGTGCTTGACAGATGTTCTTCCCCTTTCCTCCTCCCAACATAGGCCCCACGTATATATATCCTTATATTTTCAAGCTTCTGCACAATACTCAACACTGAAACTTTCTGTTTAGCTGTCACAACATACGTCTTCATGCCTAAAATACATTTTATTTGTGAGAAATGGTGTTGATGTGCAAGCATTTTAGGTTTAGTTGATGCTAACTGGAGCTTAAAAATATTATCACAGGAAGAAGTTCTTCTCTGTAACTAGCAGCACAATTTATGAACTGCTAAGCTTAGTTTTTTGTATTGAAAGGAATGAAAAACTGTATATTTCAACAGCTGCTGGGTTCAAGCAACCGGGTAAAATAAAAAAGATAAATATATGTTCTGTGGGCAAATTATCCCCACATATGCCCCAAAGGATTTTGTGGGTTTCTTCAAATTGGTTTCCTCTGTCATGGACCAAACCTGATGGATACTGGTTAATTTTCAATCAAGTATTTAGGAACCTTGTCTGCCACATTCACTGTAATGATGATGATGGTGCTGGCAACTCCCAGTCAGTAGAAATATCTGATTAAGTCATCCTCCAGGGATTCTGCTGCTTATGGCTCTGGGCAATATTCCTGGATTTCAGCACCGAGTTTTGGCTACGCTTCTCTGCAGTAGAGTCATTTGCAACCCTCTCTTCCTTCATCACCTCCGACAAACTAGCCAGTGTTCCAGAATTCTGGCTGTGCTTCATCTTTGTGTCTATTTATTTTCTTGCAGTCTGCCATTTCAATGCATAGCAGTTAATAAAATAGCAAAAATGTCAAAAAGAAAAATACTGTATGAGAGAGACAGGTAGGCTTCCTAGCAAAACTTTAAAAAGTAACTTGAGCAGATTCTAAAACAAACATACCTAGCTGCCAGCACTGAAATGAACAAACATGAGGGATCTAGGCAATGTTATTGAAAGCTGAACTTGTTCTTTGGTTGTTTCTTAGAAAGTTTACTTGAAGCACAGTCCTATTAGATGCAACCAGGTACTCTCTTTCTCACCTGCCCAGAACACTGATGAGATGGGTTTTGTGGAAATTTCAAGGTGCTCGGATCTGATGAAGCAGGGGAAATTCCTAGTTTTTCACTGGGCTCTCTTCATGCTGTGCTTCTTTACAAGTGCTAGAACAGTCTTTGCCGATAGAAGTGCTCAGCAAATATACTTTCCCTTGGCTTTTATTTTTACCATGTTCAAATCGGTTTGCCAAACCTTAGAGCAGAAGAAGAAAATGGAGATTTCTTTAAAAACAATTTTACAAAGTATATTATAAAAATTTCCAGGTAATTTTTGATCTCTGAAGTTGACAGATTTTGTAGCTCTTAAGCAGAGGTAACAGAGAAATTGCTATCTGGGTTATTTAAAGTTTTTGTAGGTTATTTTTATCATGCCTCACTTGGCAAGTCCATCAAAAAAGCAAAATTAACCACTTGTTCGCATTTTGGAGCTTCAGAGATATAATGGTGTTTTATTCCAAAGAACAATTTTCAAATTTTCTCCACTGAAAGCATCAGCAAAATATTGCTGCTAAATAGGCAATGGAGAAGTTATTTTCTGCAGTTAGCCCACACTGCCATACTCAGAATATTTAGTAGCATCACAGTTGTAATTTTATGGTTGGGTTTTTTTAAAGTTGTTTATTACTTGAGTTTCTTGTGGTCTTTTTCTTGAAGTTCCCGCTTGGTGTTTGTATTGCTTCTGATATACAGCTTTGTTCTAAATCACTGAGTCTTACATGGGTCATGTGATCTGATGTCAAAACTACTCAAATGAAAAATTCTTTTGCATTTGTTTTTCTGAGCATAGTATTTTTTGAAGTACCTGCTTAAAATGAAATTGTTAGGGGTTTTATGAGTAACTTAAGGCTGTTTCAAATCTACTCCAAACGAGTACTAACTCTACTACGGTAACTTAAGTGTAACAGTTTTCAGGATAAGCAAATAGCCCTTCTACTGAGATCCATAGTCTTTACTAGTATGTTAGTTCATAGTAGAATTTATACAGGGGCTATACTTCTGATGCAGTTATGTTAATTTGTTGTTTGGTTGGTTTGGGGGTTTTTTTGTTTGTTTTTTTCAATTATAAATGAGTTAGGAAACTTACTTGGAGTTGCAAGTCACTTGAATGTTCTTCATTTTTTTTCTTCCTGCAAGTAAGGAAGATCTATTGTTGAGGAACATATTTTCTCATGAACTCCTGCTTTTTTAACAGTTTTATGTACCGAGTCAAGTGGCCTCTGTAGCCTATGAAAAAGCTGCCTCTGGACTATTTGTATTATTGCACTGAGTTCTGTGAGGAAAATCAAATATTTGCATTTAAAGATTTGGGAAGTATGATAGGAACTGGTGCATTATGATGTTAGGGTACATGGGACAAAATTGCTTTTAAAAATAAGTATGAAATTAAAATTTAAGAAGGGATTGGGACTTAGTGATTGAGGATCACTATTGCGGACAGATTTAATAAAACATGCTATATTGCAATAAGTACTGAGGCACGTAAACTGTGACTCAAATGCAACAGAGAACGATACATAGGTTAAGAAGTTACACTGAGATAACATAGAGGTCTGGACCAGTCAAAAATGTTTGCTTTGGGGAATCAGAAATTGTGATTTATCAGGATATACATTGACCAAGGTTCAGTTTCTTGAGACCGTGGTATATCATAACTAACAACAGATACAGAGCCAAGTCTGAAAGAACAAGCCTATCATTTTACATGCAACTAGAGCTTAGCTCAAACTTGACTTCTGTGTGCTATGGTTATGATCTGCTCAAGGCCTCAGATACAAGTGTGAATTTCTGGAACAGTTCCTTGGATGGAACTTAATTCGTGTGCAGTGGTGAAAGCGAACATGAGCGTTGCTGGGCAGTAGTGCTGTTACAGCTCTCCTTGCAGCAGTGGCACAGGATCTTGCGTAGCGAGGAAAGGCCTTTGGGTACCGTGTCTCTGTTGTCTGCTGCTTCCTGCACTTTCGTGACTCCTGCTGCTCGGTTCTTGCTTCCATCAGCCATCTAGTGGAGACATTCCAGTAGTGGCCGGGGCTGCTGCAGTTCAGAACACTGAGATTTAAGCAAATGTGGATAGATTTGTGAAGCTCTACTGAGCTTTCCATTAAATTCATTTTGCATTAAGTTTCACTTCCAATATTGATTCTGCAATAGTTGTTCACATTCTGTGTTGTTTACTCTCAAACTTAGTATGAGGCTAGAAATGGGAGGAATTACTCAGAACATAGGGGGCAAACTGAAACACTCTAAGCAGTGGAATTCAATAACTTCATGTCCTCTGTGATTTCCTCTGTATATATGCCAATAATGTTAATAATAACTAGTTCACGGTTTATGTGTTGATCTGTTACTTCTGAAACACATTTTACTTAATTATATATGTTCAACAAGGTCCTCACCTGTAGCCAGGCATGCATGTTAGCCATGTGTTCTTTCCCTCCCTTCTTGTATGTTCTCCGTGTATTTTCCTCTGTTTTGGCTGAATGATGGCTTAGTCTGTCCTCTATCTTTGCACAGATGAAACAAAAAGAGAAATGCATTCTACAGCCAGGAAATTATTTTATCAGTGAAACAGATACTATCAATGTCCCACTTCAGACATCTGTAGTTTAAGCTAATCTTCATAATCTCTTGACTAGTGGTGTAAAATTGTGGAATTTACTATAGTTACATCTTGTGCAAGAAGTGAAGCAGTGCCAAAGATGGGATCCGTTTTTTTTGTGGAAGGCATTGTCTGAGAGCATTGTCAGCAAGTCACTTACCAGAATTTGTGATTTATTGTTTTGCCTGTAAATAAGCATGGTATACAGCCCATGACTATTTACTGCAATGTGGAGGATAAAGAGTGGTCAGACTCCAAGTCATGCTGTGTAATAGCTGCAGGCAGTTCTCTTTGAGCACAAAGCCTGATCCTATCTTAATAGAAACAATATTTTACTTCCACATAATCATAACAAAGCTACATGTTTCCTTTAAGATTCATGTTGTAATAAATCACAATAAAGAAAGGGATGGCTTAAGATAAATGTAGCCATTGATGGCATGTTTAATAAAACCTAGCATCCATGTTGTCTGTTCAAATACTTACCTTGAAGATGCTTGATGCTTCTGTTTACATCTTTGCTTGGAGAAATTATGCGCTTACAGGACAGATGTGATGCTATGACAATTACTGGAAGGAAGACAGGGTCTTTACCTCCTAGTAGTGTGGGTGTTGAATACTATAAAAATACTGTCCCTCTCGGGCACTCTGAAGGGTTTCTTGAAATACGTCAGTTTGCTATCCAAGGCTTACCAAATGTGAGTGATCACAGAAAGTTCAACCAGGGTTTCTTCTGAATATAGTTTTGTAAAGGACTCAAACTTTCTTACTTGGTTCTATATCTAAAAGACTTCATAGATAAAGGCAATGGCTTAACAGAAATAGCATCTGGTCTATCAAAAGAAGTTTTTCTTTGAAAAAAAAATTCATATCTCTTAGACAAGTGTTTAGCTTCTTAGATTTCTGTGGGATTAGTAGTGGGAAGAAAGCTGCATCTTCTGAACCTCTGGTGGTTCTCTTGAGTGTTTAAAGGTTTTAGGGTGTTTTTGTAAAGAAGCAACTAGCTGCTCTAACTGGCAAGTACAACAATATACATTCTGCTGTCACAGTATCTGCTGCTTTCCCACTAAACTGACTAATAAAGATCTCCTGTGTTTTCCATTCCTCTGTTCTCATGTGGTATAGTCAAGCTCCATAGAAATGCTGCTAAACTTAAAGATATTTGATGCTATTTTCAGTACTAAAAATTGACCATATACTTTGATAGTTTTGCTTCATGGCTTTTCTGTATTAGATCTCAGGAACTGAATCAGAGGTTACTGAGTAGTTAACTAAATTAAGCAATTATCTGAGAAATTAACTAAGTGATGTTTCTATGTACACTTATATTTAATGATTTTCAACTGGCAGAGACAACATTTTGGGGACTTTTTACAGTATTTGCCTTTCAAGCATGGGTACTTAAGTATAATTCAGAAAATACGATGTGTGTGTTATATAGTGAAGGGATAAGAGAGGCTTGCATAGGATGAGTGAGAGCACAGAAAATAGTCTGAAAATGGATGTGAATATATCCCCTGGCTTGCTTTCTGAGCAGACACATAAACTCTTGGATGTGTTGAATGGAAGCTGTGTAGCTGTGGTTACTGCAGAGCTGAATTCAAATAATTTCTGCTGGGAGTTTGGGCATGTTAGCTGGGCTCAGTTTTGTATTAACTGTGGTTACAGAGCTTTGGGTTGGCTCCAAATATAAGCCAAACTCAGCAGAAGACTAGATACATGCTAGAATATTATGTTCCCTTAGGAGCAAAATTCTAGATACATTTGAGGGTATGGGACTAGTTGAACTGAACAGGAAAATTCTATAGGTATCCAGGGCAGTTAGGCTTCCAATTAATTTTATGTATATGAGAATTTCTCTATAAAAAGTTTAAATGTTTTGTAGCTTTCAAGAAAACTGTGCAAGCACTGTCTGACAACAGCTCTAGAATGGTGCAATTTTCTTCTATAAGAGCTGATAGTCTGCCTATGTAAGAACCATTTTTTTTTTTTTTTTTTTTTTTTAAAATAGCTCTGTATGATGGAATCCAACTCTATTTCTGTGGAGAGGAAGACCTAGTGACTTAATAGATGGAACGTAAAAATAAGCAGTGAGAATTGAGTTTCTTGTGAATATCTGAGCAGTAATTACAGCAGTTAATTTAGTATATATGTTATTTAAAAATATTGATGTTAGTAGCATTAGTTGTGATCATTTGCTTTATTAAAGTAGGAAGTGATGAACTATTTAACCTGGTTGTTACCCTAGCAGAAAAAGAATTAATAACTAGCTTTCATCTCCATCTTTCAAATTATCCTTAAGTCAAATAGTTCAATGCTTCTAGGCTTGCACCAGTTGTTTCTTCTAATCAGTTTGAGATAAATACAAAGAATAAATGCTTTTATAAACATAAATAATGACTGGAAGATCCTGAACTATGGTCAATTTAAACAGCACCAACTGAGGCCAGGCAGTGTGAAGCAGCCAAGGCAGAGTTTGATCAAATATCATTTAACACAGACCTACACAGACGAAAAGCCATGAAGTACTAGTCTTGCTCAGGGTGAAAATGTTACAGCTGAGAGCTTCCCATTGACTGAAAGTTGCAAATGCCATTTTAGTTTGGGTAAAGAAAAAAAATGAATAAAACTTAACCACTCAACCTATCTATATGCTACAGATAGGACTTTGCAATACAACTCATAGTTGCATCAGTGGTGATAACTGTCTAGAGGATGACTTCAGAACCAATTTTTAGCTATCTTATGCAAAGATTGAATGCCTCAGTAAGCCAGTACACTGATATACTATCAAATTTAGTATATAGGAGAAGATTAAAAGATGGCAATATTTTTTATGTACCAATGCTGTTGTATGAATTGTAAGCTCATATTTTTCATCTGGACTGTAAGGTGAGGTGTCATGAAATTGCCTTCAGTTTTACCTAGTATAGATGCCTAGTTACAGTGATGAATAAGAAATAACTTTTTGGTTTCTTTGTACTAGCTGGCACATGAGAAATGGCAACTAATTTGAAATAATTATTGTAATTATCCTTCATTTCTGCTTCTGTCTTTTAGTTCTGAAAGTTTAGGTAGGTTTTTGTGAACTGAAAATGCAAACACACAACATTTTCATAGAAAATACATTGCCACTTAAATGCTGGCCAATTTTTCTCTTTTTTTTTTTTTTTTCTATTGTTAGTGTACTCTGGATACTCTCAGATGAAGAGACAGATTAAGAATGAATTATAGAATATTTATTGCCACATTAATAATAAATAACGAGTTACCTAGAAAGGCAAATTGGTATTTTAAGTAGATAGTTTATATAGGTTGAAATAAATACACTCAAGAATTCACTGTGAAAGTTGAATTGGCACCATAAAACGCAATAGTGGGAGAGCAGGTAGATAAGTTTGACAGACTTGATTCCCCAAAATTTTGTCTCACTGAAAGAATTTGTAGAGTTCTAGAAAAATACAAATGCTTGCTTTTGTCATGACTTGTGCAGCTGTTTGTGATGAGGGGAGAGTTACATTTTTTTAACTTCAAGCTAAAGAGTGAATTAGACTTTTTAAAATTTTCAGCCTGGTTTAGTTTGTGTCCTGAGACCACAGGAAGAAGTGCTTAGAAATAAACTTATTGGATGCTGACTAGCCTACACCCTAAAGCATAAACAAAGTTTACCTATTTAGCTCTTTGAGGATTTAGATTAGTTTTCTTGTATTATCTTCCTGGCAGTTAATTTCTCAGAATGGAATGTTGTGCTTAGACTTGTGATCCTATTAAGATGCCTTCTGAAAGAATGGACGTTTCCTTGTATTTGTAGATCAGGATCTACAGTGTTGAATACTAACTGGTTGTGTTTGTTTTTTTTTTTTTTTTCTTGTTAGGTCCCTATTAAGGTTTGTAGCTGAAATGCTACTGTTACTATATATTGGTCACTGGCCCAAAAATATTCTTGCCAATCATGTGTTACTGTTTAGTTTTTGTAGTTAGTGACACAATTGGTAGCCTAGTCAACATTTCTGTATCTGTAGTTTATTGTTTATGGGCAAAGTACCTTTAAAGAGATTTTGTAGCCTTAAACGCCAATGATTTTTTTTTTTAATTATGATATGAATATTAAAAAAAAAATTTACCCTACTTGTCTAAAACAGTCTAAAAGTGTAAACATTAACACAGTCTTGTCCATTCTCAGTTCCAGGGGTTTTGATGAGCTTGTATTGAGTAGAAGAGAACTGATTACTGGATCATCCAAAAGTTGATAAGTTAAGATCAGATGAGAATAAAATTGTAGTATAGTCGTTGCTATCTTCAGCAGAGACCAGAAGACAGCTGTGTAGGCATTCTTGCAGTTGTTTATTTAAGAAAAGAACCAAACAACCCTCCAAATCTGTTTTTGTTCTTATATCTGATTCTGCCTATTGATAGAGATCTGAAATGGCAAGAGAGAGCAATGAAGGGGAAGATAACTCAAGAATGTCTTATTCTATTTTAATGGAATTGTTTTAGTTACAGTGGCAATAAGGTAATGCAAAAGAAAGAAATCATCTACTGGTTTCAGATATGTTTTTCATTTATTAGAACATTTCAAGCTGAACTTGTGGCTCTGTAGGATTATATTGCTGCATGCAGTAGAACACATCTAGTGTTGCTCTGTATATCAAAACCGAGCCATTTTCAGGGTGATCAAAAGAGGAAGAATTATCTAAAAGTTGTAAACATGAAATGCATGAAAGAACAGTTGCCACTTAAAAGGTGGCTAACAAGTTTTTCTATAGGCAGAGAATAGGAGCATATATGTGTACATATAGTGTCTCCTTAACCCAAAACAAGCCTTAAATTACCAAGTTATGGAATTTAAGAAAAGGGGAAATGTTTGAAGATGACAAAAATGGTAGGAGCAAGCTGGTATGTATCAGGGGAAAAGGAAGCAATTGACGAGGGATCAAAGTTTCTCAGAAACTGTTAAACTATCACAAAGTCCCAGAAGAAACAGTGAGTGCAAATAGTTTCAGGGTGTAATACTTTGGGGTGCTTTTGTCTTTATGAACTTTATAAGTTTATTATCTTGGTGTATATATATAAAACCAAACTGTGTTGCTTTTCAGTTAATTTGGGGTGTAGGCTTACCCTGTTTCTGGTACAGCAGAAGTCTCTAAGAGTTGTGAAAATGGGCTGGAGTGTATGTGTGCATGAGTTAAAAGAGATCATGCATCAGCTGGGTATACCTTAGTAGAAATCTATTCTTTGGTAAAACTTCACACGAAAAAACACTGGGTGAGTTTTGTTTGGGGCTGGTTCATTTCCATCCCCATGGAGTGGGAGCTTATCAATTTTAAGCTGAACAAGAAAAGGTTTTCAAAATGAGACTCACAATTAGGGGATAGGTCAATAGAAATCTTTACATTAGGTGGTGATTATCGCTTCATAACTGTTAATAAAACCAAAAAAGCCTACTTCTATTAGAATGAGAAGTAGTTTAATTGTTTACAACCATGTTAGAAAACACACTGATCTCTGAATCAGCACTGAGTCTCTTTTTAGCTGCAATACAGTAGCTCCATTCTCAAGTAGTTAATGAACAGAAATTTGATTTTTTTCTGTTCAGCAAAATCTAGGATGCTACCAAAACAAAACAAAACAAAATTAAAAAAAAAATAAATCAGAATTCAATTCTAGACTTTCTTGTTTTAGCTCATAACTTAGTGTCTCAAAATTTGGTCTTGGTTGTTTTAATCACAGTTACTTTTTTGATTTCTACAGGAAATTGCTTTTGGCCCTGGTATTAAACTGTCACTGATGTGCTACTTTAGCACCCCATAAAGGAAGTAAACAGTTGTGTTGAAATAACTGGTGAGAGTTTGTGAGTGCCAGCTGGCTTTTCTGGGAGTTTCTTGGAAAGGAAAGTCAGCTTGAAAGAAACAAGACTGTTTATTTATTAATTTAAACCAACAAGTACCAGTAACATGTCAGTAATTAGAAAAATGTAATCATCCAAGAACTTGAATACTTCCCCTTATCACTGAAGCTGACAGGAATGCTTGGTATCTTGAAGTTATTTCCTGTTTATGGAAGAAAGGGTGTATCCACCAGCTATATGTCAATTTAGATGCTGAAACAAAGAAAAAACGTAGGAGCAACACACATGGGAAATAGGAGCACAAGAGATGCTCAACTGTCCCTTTTTGTTTTGGATTATTGACTGTAATATGTTACCATTTGAATGATTTAATCAGTTCTTGTTAAGTGGATAGCAGAGGGGTTTGGAGGAGCTCTAAATACCTCATACCAGCTATAGTTTCTGAATATGTATGATCTTCCATAATTGACACCAGTCATCCTATTAAATATTTATATTGTGTGAAATGTCATTATTTGTTCCTAGATTTTATAAGCACACTGAGTATATTCTTCAATGCAGGAAAGGACAACCATATTTTAAGGAACATCTAGCACACTTTTACCTTAAGAGTGTTCTCCAATAACATCATTAACAAATAATTCTGTATTTTTTCAGTAACACCAGAACTATTACGTGTCAACAAGAAAACATGGGAAGAGTTTGGGAGTTGCTTTCTTTTGTTATTGTTAAGGGTGGGTTTGGTGGTTTGTTTTTTTTTTTTTATGGAAATAAGATTTCTGGATTATTTCTTAAGTGTATGATTCTTAGAATTTCAAAGATTTTTTTTGATTTCGTCTGATGTGTAGAAGTACTTTAAGGCTAAGGTACACGTGAGATTAGAACTGTTTCCTATCCTTAGTTCTTTTTAACAATAAAACTGAAGATAAGGTATATTTCTCGAGGACTGTTTTTGAATTAGCTGTTTTAGGAGAAGTCTGATACCTTAGTGGCTTCAATAGGAAAGTCAAAATATTCTGACAAGTTACTTCTCTCTATAGCACATGTGTACCTTGTTCATCCTCTTAATGTATATTTTCTGTCTGCTTCAGGGCATGTTTCTGGAATGTTTCCCAGTCTTGTCTTTCTGATACATCTGTGGGTTGGCACTAAAAATTATTATAAATTTTATGTATGTATTTAAGTCTAATCAGAAATACAAGTTATCTTTTCATTATGCCAGACGTGTTCATGACTACAAAAAAAACCCTCACACCTGAAATGGGAGAAAAAATAAATCAAGTCAGGAAGCCCACAACGACCTAATGACACAAGTAATTTTTGGGAGGCAGCTGTTGGCCAGTCCTGGAACATAATACTGAATTGGCAGGTTCAATATCTGGTGTCCAAAAGAGGTGTGAAAGGGTCCTGTAGACAAAGAGTGGCAGAGAAGCAGGACTCGTTCAAGTCTCATTAGTTGCTTTGGTTTAAATCTCAAAAACAGAGTGGATGTTTCACCTAATACTGGTTACTTTAATGGTACTAATATTGTCTCTAAGGGAGGCGACAGGTTGCCATGGAGTGTTTTGGGAATGCCAAGTACTTTCCTCAAGAAATGCACCTGCTTATATCTTGCTGAACTTAAGGAGCCTCTCCTCCCTGGCTTAATCGATGTTTTCCTTATACTTGCATGATACTAACCATAATCTTGTAGAGAGTTGTTAGTATGGCACCCAGAGACTTTGCCCATACTCAGAAGTGCTGAGATAACTATGCTTGAACAGTAGAATATTTTAAAGAATCACAGGATCTTTTTAAGAACTCTTGGCTTATTTAATTTGACTCTGTGTGAATAATAGTGATATAGGGGAAGAATAATAATAA
>NW_008591282.1:0-12577 GCF_000691845.1 Merops nubicus
GTCTAGCAATGACCTCCGCCAGCTCCAGAGCTGGAGTCTTGGTGCCATTAAAAACATTATCTATCTTCATCTATGCACTCTTGAAGAAACAGGGATTTGCCATTATTACCATTAAGAAGGAGGACCTTAGAGGCAAGTCTACTTTCTAATGATTCTTCCTACTTCCTGTGACATCTGAACCACATTGCTTCTCATTTCTCAATCATACCTTCATATTAGTAGCATACATTTAAGCACCTAACTATGCTCATACAGCCTCCCCAGGTAGGGACCTCACAAGAAGCAGTGTTAAGACATTTCACAACTTTCATATAGGCTGTGCCCTTACACTTTTTCAACATGGACGTTCAGAGACAGCTAAAATATCACTAACAAAGAATTAGTGAAATAGAAGATTTTGTAAATTTTTTTTCCCCCCCTCAGTTTGCTCTCCAACAGCTTTGCCCACCTCAGTGCTGCTACTATGTTTACTGTCCTAGTAGAGCTCAGTATTGACTTGGTGCGCTTCTGCAAAGAGCCCAAATCCAGGAGTCTTTAATCCATAAAAATCTCACCCTTAGAACAGCCTGAAGCAGTTAAGATGACAGACACTTGAAAAAAACCTGTGTCTTAGGAATCTCATACTGGAATTCAGTCTGAGTATTATGGATTTTATTTGATAGGATTTGCAGAAACCACAAATGGGTATAAGTAAACAGTATTTCAAAAGCTTGCTGCATTCTCCCATATGTTCTAGGCTGCTATGGGGCAGAAATATTAAATGGCTATTACTGAGTGACAGTTCCCAAACTTAGCAAGTGTAAGAACTTACTGAAAAGCACTAAACAGTCCAAACATTCTCAGACAAAACCAGTTTCTCAGTGCTAGTTGGCTGAGTCATGGCTTTTTAGCCATAATTCCTGACACAGAGACTACAGAGTCAATGCCTCTTACCTAAAGGTTCATAAGTGACAGAGTCTTCTACAGGAAGTTTAAAGCAGAAGGCTGCATGCGTTCCAAATTACATCTACATAAAATTGCACCCTTCAGCACAGCTGTTTCTCTGAAACTCCTATTATGGCTGGTTCTTAATTTTAAATATATGCAAGATAAGATGATAAGAATTTGTTGAGTGTTTTATTGTTTATTGAAATTGGACAGAGTACTGAAATTCCTTTGTGGAATGTAAACTTACTTTGACTCCACTTTTCATAATGTCAGTTTCATACTCTTCACTTGCTTTCTTGGAAGTACTACTTTCTACAAATATTTTCCTCTTCAATTCTGACATGTGCTGGCATCACCTCTAAAATAGCACATACATAATGGCCCTTTTGTGAGATAACAGAGTGTGAAGTCTGGCCTTTTTTTCTGTGATCAAAATTCAGAAATCCTTCAGCTACTCAAGAACTGCCTCAGATTCTATCTTTGTAAGTGTATCCTGCTGGGTTAAATTGCTCCTACTGACAATAGCACCTTACTGATGTTACAATAACCAACGCAGCAGCTCAAGAAGGGTACATTAATCCCTTCCCACTACACATCACAAGCGTCTACAACAGAAGTTACTTCAGCCCTCTAGTTTAACAGGAGTAGTACTGCCATAACAACATAGACTTGTTACTCAGCTGCCCTCTTTTAATTCAAAAAGATGTTTTAGATACACCATGATGTGTTTCTGTAAACATAGTAGTGTTTAAATATCGGGACATATGGCCTAACAATAAACTGTCTTCAGGAACCAATAGAAGATCACAAGAGCTGAAACCAGAAACCAAAGCTTTGACCCTAAGTGATAGACATAACAATACTGATCTGCTTTACCTTCATTCTAGAGAGACAACACAGATGAAAAGTCAGTTTGCTCACTTGTGCAACAGGTAACTTAATAAATCTAGTCAACCTATGACAAAATATCTCTTTTTCAAGAAGTTTTTTTTCCTTCTTGGAGCCTATCACAAGGAACTTTCCTTGCTTGGAACCAACCACATCACATCTCTTTTCCAGGCAGCTTAGCAGTCTTCAAGATGAGTTCCAAAATACATAAGCCAGTACATTGGTTTCTGAAGACATTATCTTATGATATTTGAACAGTATTACTCATAAAGAGATTAGCAGGCATGGGTCATAAGCCTCATTATTCAAAGTTTTAACCATAGCAATAAAGGTTTACCATGCCTTTGAGCAGCACTCGCTGCTTGCTTACTAGCTTTCTTACCCAAAAAGTTAACAATTCTGAAAAAAATCATCTTTCTTTCCTCTCTCAGCAAATTGTTCCTCTGAATAAATCAAGAAAGGGACTAACCTGCTGGTTTCTAGTGCTTCATCAGTGCTGACTACCACAGCAGCATTCAGGATCACAGGTGACAGCTTTGTGGAGGACCACATACTGAGATGAACTTTTGACTGAGAAGCTGAACAGCTTACACCAGAGCAAACAATCAGTGGTGTTAAGAAAAAGTAGAGCTCAGTCTTTGCCAGCCCTCATCTCCAGCTAAGAGAGGCTTTATACTGCAGGAAGGGGTGGTTATGAAGGGTGTCTGGTTAGCTAGGAGGGGTCCTGCAAGATAGGTGGAGGAGGGAGGCCCAGGTGGTTCCACTCCTGGCTATTACCCATCAGGACAGGGCTAGTTAGGGCATGGATGGGAGCTGAAGGCTTATTTCGGAAAGATGTGTATACATGCATCAGTGGCCTCAAGTAAGTAGAGTCTGATTTTCCCCTCAGCCTAAAGATGCCATTTTCTGCTACCTCACGTTCCTTCATATGATACTGGACACTGCCTCAGTACTTGCTTAGAGGCAAAAGTGTAAATAACACTATACCTTTAATATTCTGATACTGTTATATCTTTGCTTTGCAGAATCTGTCCTGTTAGCAAAACCTTATTGTAGGATAAGAGACTTTTTAACATAGCTGTACCTCTGTGTTAGTGTGCAGTCAATATCAGAATTCCGTTTTGGTTTGGCTTGGTTTTCTCCCCCCCCCCTTTTTTTTCTTTTTTTTTTCTTTTTTTTTCTTTTTTTTCTTTTTTCCCTAGCTATTTTAACACTTTAAACAACAACATAAACGCTAAACTCTGTAAGAGACATGAAGAAAGCAGGTATCTAGTGTGGTAATTTATTTGACATAGGTCAGATCATCTGGGAGCATGAACCAACTTCCAGCCCACAATGAAAGCCAGACTTTGTTTCCTAAAAATAAGTTCGTAAAGAAGCACCAAAACAACCCCTTCATCTCTTCATCTTTGATTTGGAAGCATCTCCTTCATACATACAAGACTGTGTATGGGAGATATAGCCTACTCTGCATAGGTCTCTCCTTTCGCACTCTAAATCTTATGAAAAGAAGGGGAAGCCCTTCTCCCTGTACTTCTTTCTGTCCTTTCCTTTGGGGATACCATGTTGTTGAACATTTAGCGTGAAGCTCTCACCCATATTTTGTAAAGGGTCATTGGAACAGCCCACATATTTGCAGGCGAATACTGGGCACAAAAGGTCTCAGACAGGCACAGCTCACCTTACTGACTACTTGGTATTTCATGCTGCTGCTCAATGGACTCAGGATGTACTAAACTCCAAAGGTGAGAAGATCTAAGGAATATGATATTACATTCTGCTTTGCTTGGAGGAAGTGCTCACAATGCCACCCTCCCCTCTCCATCACAACACTTTTAAAGAATGAAATGTTAATATATCGGCTAGAGGAGGAACATTCTGTGTGCACAGATGTGCATAAAAGATATGGAAGGATTCTTTGTACCTACGGAGTTAAACTGGAGCTCCTAAACACATAGGCCAAACACTAAGGAAAAAAGAAAATGTTGCCTTTATGTACAGATACCAGAGTGTAAAAATACTTGCTGTGTTCCTTATAGAGGTGATGTGACTGATCTCAACTCGTCATATATTCTGCACAGAATTCTCCTTGAAACCCAGCCAATACACAATAACAACAGATACTACATATATGACACATAATATACCACATATGTGACTAGTAAACAATGAACAAGCCAAGCTTGTTTATGTGCCTAAAATTCTGAAAATGGGAACTCTGGTAAATTACAGCTATGTATAAATCAAACCTCAGATGTCATCTAAGTGTTTAGCCATATTTTATATTGACTATATGGAATTATATATGCAGCTATTTGCAAAGAGTGTGATTGGTATTCTGATCCCCAGGGCTGAATAAGTCCGTTGACGTGATCAAGGCGTGTTTCAGCAATGTTTACAGCACCTAGATTACGCTTATGAAACCAGTCAGCCAAGTCTTTGTTTACATCCAGATGCAGTTTGAGTTCAGGCAAGTGCATGGTAATCAGAACTGACAGAGCATTAAATTATTAACATTCTGTTGTAGGTACTGGAGTTAATACATTTGCTGTCACTGTTTACAGATTAATGTATCTTCATGGGTGCATGTTATTTTCCCTGCTTAAAGCATACTTGATCTAATCCTGCTATTTTAGGGAACAGCGTATGATCATTATGTTTGTTTTATTATAGTCCTCTAGATATTTGTTTACCTCATTAATATATTTCACTGCACATCAACACATATTGCTCCATATGAGTTCAGCCATGCAATATAATTAGATTTGTTTTGTCTGAAACAGAATATCGTGTATAAGCAGAGATATGGTAAGCTTCTTAGCTACTACAGCCATGTAGACAGAGCACTTAGTGGGTCTCCAAGTCTTGGTGCTCTGTGTCTATCTCAGATGGTCTTTTCTCTCCTAAGATCCTGGAGGTACATTCACATGTAACTATCATACCGGGTCAGCGTTTTCCATTCGTGCAATTGTTGATACGAGTTCTTATTTGTGAAGCCTTACAATGACAGTGGCATTTAGGCACTCTTTTTATACATAATGGGGCAACTGAGAAAAAAGGAAAGTGAAACATCTTAAACCATAAAAATTTGTTCCAGAAATCACCTTGGTTTTCCAGATTCCTAACACTGAAACTGTGAGTCATGAAAACTTCACTTTCTTGGTACGTATGGGACACAAGCGCTCCCTGTGTCAGGTGCTGGTGTTCTCTGTCTTGTGTCAGGTCAGAAGAAATTCTGCTTTTGGGAATATTAGAACTTTGAAGAATAAGTGTTCTCTAGTTTCAAAGATGTAGTATTTTCCTTGTGTAAGGTTTTATATTTTCCCTTTTATGATTTGTTAGAAGCCTGAAGTTGTGCTGCCAACATCCTGTAGATCTACTTGGCCTAAAAAGAAGGAGATGCCATGAGGTATCTCCCATGAAGAGAGAATCCTACGTTCATTACCAGGATTCTGTTTCACATCAGAGGTGGCCATCAGGACTATTTTGATCTTGTCCAGTACTGAGAATAAACGTATTTAAAAGTTCTGACTTTGTTTTCTGAACCATTTGAACATATCAGCATTTGGTGTAATTTTGTGTGAAAAAAAATTTGTATTGAAGTATAATAATTCAGTTTAAATTTATATCAGTAGGGTAAACACTACTTAATTAAAATGTCTCATTATTTAACATCAAAGTAGATCTTTTATTATAATTAAAGAGCTCAAACTTTTTGTACAAATCTCATACTTGCTAAATTGCAATGGGAAATTCCAGGTATTCTATCACATTATGGTAGTTCAGTATCAGTATTGAATATTGATTGCACATAACTAACCACATGTAAATACATATAATTAACTACATATAAATAACTACACAGAGCAGCTTCATGACCAGTGACTTGTAAAATAATGGACAATATGCTAATACCATTTCATATGTTAATGTTGTATGAATTTGTACTAAAATTTTCTGGTGCAATTTAATTTGGTGAAAGTCTTCTATCTTTGCACCATTGACTTCCACTGAAATATCTACTTTGTTTTGAAGCTTATGTGAAGACAAAAGGATTTTAAATCCTTTCTCTTTTTTCTTATAGATGTGCAATGGTTTAGAGCAGCCCAGGAAGCAGCAGCGTTCAGACCTCAATGGACCAGTCGACAATAATAATACACCTGAGGTGGGTACCATAGGCAGCTAGGGCCATTTTGCTGCCTATCTTCCTGCAGTCAGGCTTCCATCAGGGAAAACAGCCACTGAATTGTCAGCTCTCTCCATCTCTCACACAGATTCTTAGGCTTTGTTTCTTTTCCTGAACTGACAATAAATACCATGCCTGCATATTCCAAAAAAGTCTTTGAACTATACCCATGGATTTGTTGCTCTCACATTCATTTTATGTAACTGTCCACGACATGTACTCAAGCCTAGTATTTTCTGATAACATACAGAATAGGGAGAACCCTTCAAAAATTCTCCTTTTGGGTTATTGGAGAACAAAAGTATCATAAAAAAGAAACTGGTGTCTGCCTTTTTTTTATCTCCATCCCCAATGTCAGTCTTTGAAACCAAAGGACCACTTAATTCCCATAGGAATAATTCTCTTTAAATAACCCCTAATACCAAGCACATCATTCAGTGCTGGGGGCTCAAATGATTCACATCTTTTGGAGTGCTTCTCTGGTAAGATGTGTCTTGGCTCAGTCAGCTATGAAAAAGACACAGTGATAGGCAGACCTGCTCTTGTCAATGAATCCTGGAACAAAGAAGACATCTAAGAATACAGAATGAAATGAAATGAAATCCAGACTTAAAAGCAGAAGTCTGTTACCTTGAGAACATGTAACATAGATTGCCTGTAGCCTGTTTCATTAGTGAAGAGGCACATTTCTAAAGCTTTTACCCATAATGGAGAAATCAGCCTCTTTCCTGGAAACAGGAATGAAAACGAGCAATCGGAAGGATTGTATCTGTTTATTGATAATAGAGACTAGCATAACAAGCGCACTGTTGTGGCCCCTGCTGAGATTAAGTGTAATGATAGGTACTGTGCAATCAGCAACAGTTCTTTTTATTCACTCACCCAGAATCTTGCTTTGTAAAATACTGTTAAATATTGTTAATTGGAAATCAGGGATAGCAATAGACAGTGTGATCTAATGTACAAGGTTTGGACTGGGAATTGCTGGTTTGTGTTGCTCATTTGGCAGCTGACTTCCTAGGACCTTTTCATGTTCTTCACCTCACCCTCCCTTATTTTTGTGTGTGGTGAGATCTGCTTAAAATGCATTGACATTCAAGGTAAACAGCACTATCTAACAGTCAGGCTGGGTTAATTACTGTGAGGTAGTATGTTTCCCTGTGCTACACAGTGGCTTTGCAGACTTAGAGAGAGAAATGTATTTGTTTTCTTTTAAACAAGGGCCTACTGTTTAAATATAATACAAATTCATTTCAGTTTGTGAAAATTATTTTGTTACAGCTATACCATTTTTATTTCTCAACAGACAAAGAAAGTGTCTTCATTTCCAAGTTTTGTTGATGGTAAGTTTTACATCATCCATAGTTAAAGTAGAATAAAATGGAAGTAAAAGCTTGAATGGAGAACAGTTCTAAAAACAAGTCAAACCCGAGAGAATATCGCTGAAAAGTGTAACTGCTGAAAGTTTTCATCCACCCCCCGTGGCAGTGGGAGCCTGGGGGGGATAAAAAGGAGTAGATAGAGCTCTTAAGAGGACTAAGGTGAACACAGAGACAGCTACAAACCTGGAAAGGGTTAAAAAAAGTGATAACTGTGGGCCCCAGCAGGATGAAGATTTAAGAAGGTATGAGCACTCTGGTCTTTATGGCCTTGTGCAGAAGGAGTCATTTAACTATTCAAAGCAGCCCATGTATCACTTCGATGTGATGCCCATTACTGCACTCTGGAAATCTTAGCTGTTGGCACAAATGGAAAGGTTCTCCTCCTCTGACAAAAAGCTAGTAATGAAGTCTTCTGTTTAGGAGAGCCATGTTTTCTTGTGTTTCTTCAATCTCTTTTGCATTGCCATTACATATTTTTTGTTTGGAGTAAAATAAGCCAATTTATTAACACAAGAAGGTGGACAGAGATAAAATGGGATTATACTGACAAATATTACCATCCCCTGATTCACAGACAGCTGACTAACTTTATATGGGGAAAAAATGCATAGAGATCTTCCTGCAAAGGAAAAGTCTGTGCTGTAAAGTGAGTAAAGACAGTAGGAAACTTGTAAGGATCTGACCCCTTAGATCTGCCACAAACATACCTTTCCCCAAAATGGAAATAAAAAATGAACATTAAAAACTTGATTTCTAATTCCATTCTCAACTCAGGAAAAACTTACTGTGATTTAGAATAATGTTAGAATGTCCAACATGTTTTTCGTCTATTCTGTGAAGTCATCAGCTTTGCTAGTAACTTCTGGTTTTAGTCATTTCCTCAAAGAGCTAGCTAGAGCAAATAGAAAGTTCAAAGATTGCCCCTTTTACACAGATTGATCTGAAGGAAATAGGTAACGTTGGCATGTACAGGCTAACAGGCCCTATACAGAGGTAAATTAAATGTATTCCCTGATAACAGAGACAAGAAACAAGCCCATACTGTGTAACAAGCATCTACCAATTGTATAGTGGATAACTATAAAGGAAGGCCATCATGCGTGGAGTTTTAAAACAGACTAAAAAATTCACCCCTCACAGTGCTTGCAGATACCACTGCACATTTTAATTTTATTGGGATAAGAAGGTTATGTCTTTTTTCTTTCCTTGCCAATCAACTCACTACTGTGTTGGAAAGGGGTCAGTATACTCTTAGATAGAGAATACTTTTTGGGTTTAATTCAGTTGTTTTGCTTTCTCTGATTTTGTTCTACAGTTGCCCAGTTTGGGAGGATAAGCTATCTGTTAGGCTTTTTCTATTGCAGGTATTATATGCCATTGTTTAATACAAATAAATATGTAGCTCACTAGGAGCTTATGACAGCTAACGTGAACGCTTTGTGAATTCAAAGAAAACCACAGTTTTTGTTATTAATTTGTATGCAGAGTCACAAAAGGAACAGGACGTGTTCTCCTTACTGCACATAAGATTCTCTCAGCTAACACTCCCTGCTCTTCCCTGAGCTTTGATGGTGATATCAGCAACCATATTCTGTTCATATTCAGCTGTTCATGGCACTTAACTTTCAGCATGACTCCGTAACTACAGTGGCTGTATCTATATCTCTATTAATATATAATATTTTCCATATTCCATGTGGACATAAGAACAAATTACATAACACACAAAAATCCAGGGGAGATGTATTCTTTTTCTATTAGAATTGTTTCAGTAGTAGTACCACTACATGCTTGTAGTGGTAATTAGTTCCAGGTGCAGACATTCTGGCTTTCTTTGCTCTCTCTAGTTGTCCTATCGCCATAAGTCCGATTCCCTTGAACAGCAGCAACCCTAATGAAGTAAAGAAATCAGCCAAATTATGGCACTTGTAGACAGCCGTTCTGCAAGGTGACGCATGCCCTGCGCCCATTTACTCCTTACGCAAAACCCGCTGCAGCGCCACGCGCCCTCGCGTCTCAGGGACTGCAGGGAGCACGGTGGTTCTCAGGAGGAAGTGGAAGGTGCTCCTGTGCTCTGAGTGCAGCCTCTAAATACTGTCTGAACCCTTGGTTTACCCATGATCTTGGATAAATATAAAAATATGTTCTTAAGAGATAATTCTGTTATGCTGAATTACTGAATGAGTATGCTTTTTCTTATTTTATTAATACAAAAGATAGGTTCATTTAAAAATGTTCAGACCTAGTCAACTAGTCTAGAAACATGCTTATAGTTATTGAAATAATACATCAGTTTAAAAATCAAGTAATCTCTATTGCATTGATAAGACAGTATAGGAATTTACAGTTTGATTTTTTACAAGTAGTTATCTGATGTTCAGGCACCAATACTCAACATAAAATTCTGGTCTTTGTTCACATTGAACTAATCTTCAAATTTTGTTGCTTTTCTTTCTTCTTCCCTTCCTCATCAGTAAGCGTTACACATGCTTGCAGTCAAGGGCATGCTTTAGTGTTCTGATGAGCTGGGACCTCAGCCAAGTCTGCATTTTCATATTATGTAAAGTAGTTAGAGATAAGGGAAGAAAACACTCAGGTAACCCAGTTTGACCCTGACAATTCTCAATAACATTCCATCCTTCAAACAGATGTCTTACTTCACCTGACAGTTGCTCCCATTGCCTTCATCATGGGAAATGTATGTTGGAAATGTTTCCTGCACAACATGCCTTCTCTTTGTTTGTTTTTCCGTATTAGCTGTTACTATAAGCATTTTATACACACTGTTGTGTTACACATGATGTTGCAGAATTTGTTGCTAGGATAGTGATTCTGAAAAAAATCACTTCCTAATGCCATGAAGAGATGGAACCACATCCAACCAAAAACTCCCCAATCTTTAAAGAATCCAAATAAATAAAATTAGGATTATTAAATTGCTTAAAACCCTAGGTTATTTCTGTTTTCAAGAAGTTTTCAGACAAATTAGTTAAAAACCACCATTGCTGTCACCAATGACCAGGCCCAACAAAAATGATACAGCCAGCAGGAAGATGAAACAATACGCAGACTGTATTGTAAGCAAAAAGGACATTCCATGAATGGTCGCTGGGGGTACAAACAGATCAATCAGCTGGTACATAATTGACACCACCCCCAATGATCCCACAAAAGATGTGAGTCGGCCCACAACAGGTGGTATGAACAGAGAACTGAGGTTTCCCATAGTTGGCATGGGAAACAGACAGATCACCAAGTTAAACATATAAGAAAAAGGTGCCCACATGGCAACTCTCACCTGATCGACCCGCGTTCGCAAAGGACTGAACTGCCCGGGGCCCAGCTCCAGGGAGAGTCAGGAGGTCTGCCCTGAATCAGGAAGCTCTGTGGAGTGCACTCCACAGACAGACACTCCTGACTCCCTGCCAGTGGTCCCAGCTTTTATCCCCAAGCAGACACCTGACCTTTGTCAACTCAATGCGGGACCCCTGGGGCTCATTTCCCTTCTGGCTCTCCCTGCAGGGCCGGCCGCACCCTGGGGGGAAGCTATCAGGCAAACTCACCACCTTCTAATGAAAGGCTGTGGGAATCACCCATATGTCAGCCTGAATTCGGGGCTCAAACCCCAGCATTTCACACCAAACAGCCAAGACGTAAGAGGAATTTGGTTGTTTCCCTTTTAACGCATTAATTTCAGCAGATAATTTCTCCTAAGATATGGTGAGGATTACTGTTTCATGCTCAGAGATGCTAGCGGTGTACATGTAAAAATACAACTCTAAACATGTATTTGAAAGGAAAGCGCCTTTGACCTAACCGATCTGTGACTTGGAAATCCAAACAAAAATGTCTTGCTCAAAGATGTACAAAGCACTGATATAACCAGAAGTGGGCCAAATTCAACGTTCGTGAAAATAACTGAAGAGCAGACAAGCTTTCCTGAGTTCAGCCAGAGCTTTTGGGATAGAAAGAAAGTAGGTTAATGGACTGATTCATCTCAGATAACCAGCACAGCTTTTTTTTGCTGGTAAATCCTGCACACTCTTAGAATTTTGGTACTTGCTTGATGTAGTAATGACTATACTAGAATTTGTACCAAGAATTTAAATTTTAATTGTCTCCAGACACACAAAATATTTCAAGAAAAGTAATGTAAATTAACTACTAAGGGAAGTTAGTTAAACTGATTTAAATGCTATGTGGGTAAGTGTATTTCAGAGTTAAAGCAACCTTGATTCAATTTAGCCTGATTTACTTAGCCTGAAGTGAATGAAGGAAAACAAAATTAAAGACACTTTAATTTTTAATGAGCATATTCATGTGGGTATCTAATTAAGTTTTGCTAACTTAACATTAAATTCACATCTTCAGTTAATTTCCCTCTTTGCTACCCTTGAAACAAGATGTCAATATGATGCAACATAAATATGTTGTTGCATGCTGAGAGAACTACAGATGTACAAGACTAAGTTTTAGGCCTGAAAAGATGTATGAGTAACATCATCAGAAGAGGTACCATATAAAATACATTATCCATCTGCTGAAAAAATTAATGGTGTGAAGATGTGAGCAAAGAGGAACAGAGGTATAGTAAATGGAGTTCTTGTGGAATTTTCATTTTCTTTGTTTTCATTTAGTGAATTAGTGCTCCAGGAACAAGGATTGTTTCTTGAGGTATTGAGAGACTTGCCCTTCACAAAGAGTTTCAGTGACTTTTACAATTAGTAGCTTCCCAAGGATTTCACTGAAGGTTTTCACACTTTCAGTAATTGTAATGATATTTTTTTATTCTTTCCCAATACTTTGAGAATTTTAAATTCCACAGAATTCCATTCTGAGTTATAACAAAGTTTGAAAGCATTACTGGGTTTGTATGCATGTAGTCTAAAGCAAAATGTGTCCTCCTGCAGCATATAATTATCCTTTTGCAGCTGGAAACTGTGGTGTTGGCTAGCAAAACAAATAGCTCCATTTTCTGTTTGCATTGTTAGGTACTAACTATCAGGTCTCTGAAGAGCGTGGGACTGGTACAGATATATGTGTGTGCATTTATACACTTTGGTTACTGAATTACAAAGACAGTGGGGTTTTTGTTTGGGGTTGAGGTTTCTGAATGTGAGGTCTGCATAGAAGTATAGGTGTCAGCAACGTTGCTCAAAGAAGAAAGTCACTTAGAATCATAGAATCATAGAAT
>NW_008591283.1:0-5434 GCF_000691845.1 Merops nubicus
TTCCAAGCCTCAAACCACAACAAGTACTCTTTTCGTTTCAGCCACAGGAGAAATTTGTAATAAAAATAAACCATAATCCTTTCATATTGGTTTCTGCAGGAAGACCAGACATAGCTAACATGCTGCAAAGTTTTCTGCATTCTGCTTCTGCCTTCAGTGAACTGTAAATGAACAGTATTATACAGTTCTAAATGAACTTTATCAGTCTTTATCAAACTTTCTGAAAATTATCCATACTTTAAGCCTGTGTGGTGAATTTTCCAAATCACTAGGCAATGATGAAAACCCTAGTGTTACTGAATTTCCATGTTTTGTACAAAGAGCGATAATAAAATGAGTGTGTTGGAAGATATTACCCAGAAGAGCTATCAACATATACCTTCACTGAAAAACTGCAAGAGTTCATTAAAAGAAGTATTTTATTTTCCATCCATAGTTGTTTATTTTGCCTTCAGGAGTAGTTCTGCAGTAGAGATGGTAGGTAAAATGTGGAGAAAAGGCATATAAATTTCTCAGCTGAATTTTTTTCTCCCTAAGACTTCTTCAAATTAGTTTTTTTATTCTTCCTTGTAAGCAAAACAATAGCAGCAGAAAAACAAGTGTTCTTTTCATAAAAATTGCTAAAATTTCTTGAAAATTTCTGCATCATACAGATATTTAATCTAGCTCAGCAGGAAAAAATCTACCACTGGCTTAGGATGCTGTCACTTTCTCAGTGTTACCCTACCAACTTCCATCTACAGGCAGCTTCAGATTTTCCTGAACTAGATGAACTCACACATTTGTGTCAAATAATGTCTCGTAGACTTTCACTAATTTGTCTGCTGTATTTTTTCACCCACACTATACGGTACTAACGAGGTTCATCCTTTGAGTATGCCTTATGAGAATATTATTTCCTTTTTAATTTCTCATACTGGATTACTCTGTTCAGTGGTTTCTAGTTTCTGCATTGAAAAAAATTTTTATTGTTCTCTTTCTGAATGACATTAATAACATCGTATCTATTTATCATACCTGTTCCAAACTAACCTCTTTTTTTTTCCAAAGAGATTCTTAATAGTTGGGAGCCTTATCATGATCGCACCCAAACACATTGTATTTGCTCATCTATTGGAGTTACAGCACAACGATTCATAAAATATTACAAAAGTCACAGTTAAAATAGCAACCAGCATGAGTATGATGCAAATATTTCAGGTCTGCTGGATAAACTAACTCACTATCTTCATTATGTCTAGCAAAGATGGGGCATAAAACGAGTATGCTCTTTGGAGGCAAAAAAAATCATTTTATTCTGTTCTACATTTTACTCTTGTCTTTCTAAATATAAATGATTAATTGAAAACAAGACTAGCAGCTATGAGAACTGTGCATTTCATTACATTTAGCAGCTTTGAAGAGGCACAGATCATTATGTGTCCAATCATTCTAAACCGAACAGATATGCAAGAAGAATAAGTCTGAATGTATCCTTAGCTTTGCTGATTTGTTATTTCTACATGCCAGTCACTCTTTACTTCCCATCTCCTTCTTTCATAAGCACGTCTAGTTAGGTGCTTAACATTTTCTTATTAAAATGGAAATTTTGGGAATTGAAAAAACAATCACTAAAAGCTCTAACAAAAACAGGCTTCATCCTGCACCTTTCTTACTAGTAATAACTAATTGTACTTTTCAATACCTAGTTCACATTGTAGTGCCAATACTGAAGTCAGTCTTATGAGTAAGCAGAAGTCCCCCTTATAATCTGCAGTTTAGAGAAAACAGCCTTTAATTCAATGGAAGTATGCACAGTACAAGTAGATTTACTTTTTAACCAGATCCACATTATTATTCCAGAAGCTGTACCTCCACCCTACCCACTCACAGGGGAGGAGAAGTAAAAATTACAGATTAATTTTTGAGCAATTTTAGGTGATAATAATTCATGGTGTTTGGACCAAACCCTCAGTGCACTGCTAATTCAAGTTTTTTTTACAACGTCTTGAAAAATAGCAAACCTTTTGGTGCTCTACATTTTTTTCCACACTATTAATTTGTCCTCCCTTGTGACAGAAAACTGACAAAAAAAAATATATATTTCCTTAGATCAACATGGTATAAACTCATTCCTCCAAGGGCTAGCATGTTATTCTATAAAAGGGTAGTGTGCAATGAGGTAGACTTGTTTTGTAAACAGCGTTAGCAAATTCACTGTTGTAATACTGTGATCTTAGGTTTTCTGACAAAAATAATGCATACTTCATACTGGGTATCAAGGCACTATTCATGAACATTAAAATATCTGTGTAAAACTGAGGGATATAGACAATCTCTCTACTTCCGCAGGAGCTTCAGTGTAATTACAGTCATGTACAAACTGCTAACTCATGTCATCTGCTTTATGGAATGTTTTCCTCTATCAATTTTCCCATTTATTTTTAAATGGAATGGGATTTTTAAATTCTCATTTATTATTTAATCGCATTTTCCAGTTTTTCAGTAAATGCTTGGCCAGTAAAATGTATTATACTTTAACTGCATAACTTTAATAGTGAGTAACTATTTGCCTGGCTTGACTTCCTTTTTACTTGATTTAATAATCCTAGTTAAGCATGCAGTTGTCCAGTACTCAGTGCATGGCAAGAGAATTTTATTCTCTTGGGCGTATACAGCTGGATGACTGAACTTGTGCTTCAGAGTCTCTTCACAAAATGCTGTGTGGGCAGAGTCATTCACTGAAATAGTAATGTTCAAAGAATAATATGGGAGGTTCCGTGTCTAAAAAGTTATAAATCTGCCAATAATAAAATGTCATCAGAATACCTTGTAGTATATCTGTCACAACTGAATATTGTTTCAAACAACATACATTTAATAGACTTAAGTGTAAGGCAAATCCACAAAGAACAAAACATCAGAGACGTATATGACAACTTGTTATCAACACCCGAACCCAGGGACCACGGCTTCCCAACCTCTGCCGTTGGGAGCTATCGAGATACAAGCTCCAATGTGGAGGATGCAGCAAATGGCGTTTATTGTGTCGTTACAATTGCTTATATATGCTAAGCCCCGCCCACAGCGCCACTAGTGGGCAGTCTCAGCTTTCCGTTACATCATGAGATCTTCTGAATGCTGGTCCCTGCCCAGGGTGGGCAGTGCCTGCTACAACAACTGTCCTCTACAATAGGCTAGGAAAGGAGATACTAGTATTTTGTAACTATAGGCTCATTGAAAAAGCTCATTGCACAATACTGACTATTACTTTTATGAGACAAGTACTTGGTTATTCACTGCAGCTGGTGAGTCCCTAACTTTAGATGTACTGGCATAAATTAAACATCAGCAACAGAGCTAAAAGAGTTAAGGGATTTTTAAATTCTTATTTATCCATAAAGTAAAAATTGACTAAAAGTAAATTGGGGGTTGTGGTGTGTGTGCTCTTCAAAGATTGCATCACTACTAGACAAAGGCAATATTAGAAAGTTGATATCTGTTTTGTCAGAAATAGAATTGCTTTTCTCCTGAGAGATTCAGGTGAGCAAGTTTTTGAAGAAATGAAGATTTAAACAGTGGATTGGAAGAAGCTGTGTCTACCACAGAGTCAGCGTAAACAGTCATGTCTCTAAGCAAGAGTGTGCATTTTGATCCCAATTATTAAAATAAGGTAGCATTTATTTTCTCCAGACTTCCTAGTCAGCAGCTGTTAATGCACATTTTTTTGTTGCTTAGTACATAAACGGTGTTTCCAAAGTGCCATTACTCCTTAATTTCATAAAATGTAATGGTACCTCGTCTGAAAGGACCCAGACTCCATTCTCACAAAAAAATGCAAAGATTCCTTTTTTTATATAGTCTTTACAGTTAAGTATGCACCTGCAATACTAAAGAAACATTTCCACTGAGTAATGGTAAGTCTGCCAGTAGGAAAAACACATCTTGATTCTTATTTTGCCATGTGTTTAACAGGTAAAGCACAAGTACCAGATTTTTGTCCCACAAGTGCACAGACAGACACAGACTTCCCTGGAGCAAAGCACCAGAGGGTGACCAGATAACCACAGCTGTTATCTGGCTGGATGGCAAAAAAACCATTCCTGAACAATAAAACTTGGTCGAGTGCAATTCCATTTCAGTAACTGTACAAATTGAACTAATCCAAATTGTTTCCGCACTCTGAAATTTAGTTCTCAGATATTTTCATTTCAAAAAATAAAATATTTCATCATCCTGGTAAGCTCTGGATGAAAAGACCAGAATATTAGGGAGTTTTATAGTCTGAAAAATAACAGATTTTGACAGGTTCTGTTCTAAACAAAGCTGCAGCTCTTTAATTCCACCATGATGCATGCTTTCCGTTCTGTCTGCGTTCCCAGAACATGAGGGAGACAAACACGTATTAGAATAACAGTCTAGGAGAGAAGGCTGTTTTCAGCAGTATTAAATATCAAGCTTTAGTGCAGTTCAACTTTCTGAAATATCAGATATATTGCTTTTATAGACCTTTGTGGAGTTTTTTTGGGTTTGTTTGTTTTTATCTTATTGATCATTAAAAGATGTCTTCTCCCTTACTCTTTTAGTCAAATTTAATAAGGGTCTGGGGTTCTCAGTGTTCTAACTACAGTTGAGCTGAAAACAGCACTGTGGTTTCACAATTTTTTAAGCACTTCTGATTTTGCTGCCATAACAGAGTAATATGGACATCTATGAGAAGCATAACGGGGAAAAAAATAGAGCACTCAAAAACATTGTAACATGTACTTCAACTGAAATAAAGAGAAAGCCTAGAAAGATTATGCATTGTTTTATGGTTATCAACGTACTGATGTCTGACAGTTTTCATTTTATTAGCCTGACTTCTTATTCTTTTTACATACACTATATGCTTAATTCAAGGAACATCACAATGTTCTCTTGAATTAAATTATGAACCTTCTCCCTGAAATTACCTCCTTGGCTGAATCAGTCCATCAAGTTTTTGCATAACTTAACATGCAAATATCACCTTAGGGGAAAAAAACACTTTGTAACTCCTATCTAACAATAAAAAGAAATAGATCTCAGTAAAACTGTATAAGGACAAAGTTTATTTACCCTGTGTTGGAGATGAAATTTCCAGTATATCGTTATCTCATATCCGGTATGCTAAATCTTTCAAGAAATAAATGTATAGTTTTCTTGAGTTAAAAAAAAAAAAATAAAAATTGATACACATGTGTCACTATTGATAATGTTGTTATTTTTTTTTAACTCTAATTTTGTTTCTCTTATTTATAATGGGATAAAAGTATTAGCTACGAAGGCAAAATTTCTACTAGGATCACAAAGCCTAAAGCAACCATATAATAAATATTATTTTTAAATTACAGATTACATGCCAATGTTATCTATTCATTATGACATCAAATTCTATAGTATGAATTAGATAAATATTTGTATAAATTAAATA
>NW_008591284.1:0-6089 GCF_000691845.1 Merops nubicus
AAGAAAAAGAAAAAGAAAAAGAAATCAGCATCAACAACACAAGGAAATCAATCAAAACAATGTTGAAAAGCTAACCAAATGAGAAAAAATGAAAATGGTGTTTCCACTTGGGATGTATGTAAGCTCAAAGAAAAGAATGACGCAAGTTCCTCCATAGCTTCAATATTCCATATCTGGTTTTAAAAAACAAGACAAAACAAAACCCAAATGTTAATGTGGGTAAACCTAGAAAACACAAGCCATGACAAATTTTTTCTTTACAGACGCATAGAATAAAATTAAAGAAACCTTTTATTTTTATTTCCTTGCATTTTTTTTTAGCTGTAGTAATTATAGTGAATTTAGTTGTTGCTGTCCACATGAATGTTGTAAACTCTCCCCTTATTAGAAAAATATTATACAATAAAAGAATTTTTATGTAGAATTTCCTTATCTTTGTTTTCAGGATATGATTCTAAGATCTATGTAAGCAGAGGCATCAGCCATTTGGTTCTCAGAACAGACCCCATCTCTTACAGAAAACAGCCTCATGGAATCGTGCTGGTTGTTGTTTATTGGTTTATTCATCTAAATTTAATACTCTTTATTACTGAATACTCTTTATTTGTAGTTCATTCACAGAAGATGAAAAAAGAAAGAAAAATCATTCCATGTTTATATTGGTTCAAGGGTCTACTACTAATAGGTACTGAATTCTGCATTACACGTGGAACACCTAGGGAAATAATGTAATATCCACCTAAATCTCCAAAGAGTTCATTATCATTAGTGCCTTGACAATAGATACAAAATTAATAATAAAGATGATAGACATTTAAAATAATGTATTATCGTTATCTCTGATGTAATTGCTACTCAAAAAGCATTTCACAGACCACTGTAGAATTATAACTGTCAAATTTACCATGATTAATTTCAGTTTATTTGATTTGGTGAAAATAAATTGAGGCAGCTTTCCATATGCCTTGAACATAAAGGGCAGAGTCATTAATGGAGTCCATTTTGGATAGAGAAAAAAAATTCAGTCTGGGATGTACTGAAAAAAACTCTAGCTAATGAATTATGCCAAAAGACTCATGGAATCCTCTAATTTTACTGATACAGACCTCACCAGCTAATACTTTTCACCTACGACTGTCATCCTCTCCATATGCTAATCCCATAAGGGACAGTTTAACACCATGGGTGAAGATAATGTTTCCACAGCTGTTCTGCATTCTCTGCCTTCTGTACTGATGTTGGTACGTAGCAGGGGAAGAATAGTTTTCTCACTACCCAGGAAACTGCATTCATAAGATTTGCTTGTTTTTTAGTGGTTTGATTCAGAACACAGAGAAAACAAGGCAAGAGAACCTTAATCATTTCCCTTTACAGTATCTGTACTATTCCTATTAATAAACACTATGTTTACAGGCAAACTGGGGAGAAGAACTGGCACCAAGTTCCTATTCACTACCCCTGTGGTCTTCTTATTTTCATGTGGTTAGGAAAACCACATAAAATTTGCGGATCCTTGGCTCTGACTCTATTCATGTGACTATGACAACCAGTGAAGTAAGCCAAAGACTAATAATTTCTTCTGAGGTCAGAACCAAGGAATTAAGTGCTGTGCTCCTCTTGGTCACTTAAAAGGCAGATTTCAGGGCAGATTGTATATCCTATGTAATTAAAATATAATCATGATTATCTTTTGTGTATGTACAAGGGAATTTAAAACCTTTCTACAAGTGGATTAGATTTTCATACTTTTCTCAGGGAACCTTAGAGCAAACATATAATTTATATCACATTTTGTAAGACAGTCATAAAAAGGGGACATTCAGATGAAATTTATTTTCCATTGCAGCGGGTAATATCTTTTTTAGAGCCCAAGGCAGTAAATAACAAAGAAACCCATGTGAAACCTCGACCCACTGATCCCATCTGTAAAGCTGTTTTCAGAACTACAGAAAGTGGGGTAAGATTTCACCCCCACATCTGATTTTGTGACGTGCCACTGGGGACTTATTTCACCCTACTGCTTTCTAAAAAGGGATTTGCAAAAAAAGTCACTTATTCTCAGGTGGGTCTGCCTCCTTTGAAAAGGCAGTCTGCAGTCCTCTGCCACATATATTGCACATATATATGCCACACATAATAGAACTTGGGAGCTGGGACTTTTACAGCCGTTTACTCAGGTATACATGGGCGTGTGTGTTTGTTTTTGCTGTTGAATAGTTTCTGAAGACAAGTACTTCTAAGTACCTTAGAGGCACTGCACCTGTACTTGCTGCACCTAAATGACGTTTTCACTCTTTAGAAGAAAGAACAATATTGTTCTAGCATGCACAGAACATATGCTAATCAGCTGTACTCTTCAGGCACAAATGAGATAATGTGCTCATTGTTTAGACACTGGAATTGTTCATTACAAAATGACACAGTGTTTGCCAATTTTGTCTTCATTATAAATGTAAATATTAACTGGCGATATGCAAAAGAATACAAAAAGTCAACAGCAATTAATTGGCTTCTGCAGTAATTAGCAACTGTAAGGCAAACACTTAGGAACTGTTGTAATTGTCTGCATTAGGAATACACCTCCTGTACAGATCTAATTAGCAATTTAAATAGTTCAGAAATTATATGCCTCTTGCCTTTACACTCCCTGAAGTACTGTTCATTAATGGGGAAAAAAATTGCTAGTAAATGTCATTTGCATTGTCTCATGTTAAGAGCTCTACATCAAAGCCTCTGTGTTATTTCCTCATACTGAATAACAGAACTGAGGCTTGTGGACCAATCCGGTTGTAATTAGGCTATGATTCCTTTGTAAACAGCAGGCAGAAAAACTGACAGAAGCTTATTTTGCTCCAAGGTACCTACTCTACAATTTAAGCTGTAAATAAGGAAAGCAGAGCTAAAAGAGGGGCGTAGCTACCAAACAAAAACTAATCCAAACTGTATCTAGGATTCATGCAGTTCTATTAATTGATGCCTCAGCAAAATGTTTCCTGTGGGGATGGGAAGTATTAGAGTAATCACATGAGGGCAGGGTGTTCCTGTGGAGCAGTGTGTTATGTCCAAGAACAATACAAAGACACAAGGACAAGCAAGAAGTTACCAGATAATTAAGGTGAATACCAGAAAGTCTGGGTTCATTTAGCAAAACCAAAAGAAAACAAACAAAACAACACCCCACCAGGTTGAGAGGGTATTTGATTTCAATTTAGAAATACATCACAATGAGAAACAGGAGGAAAGTAATGTATAAATAAATAAAACTTTTGATCTTAAAAAGGTAGTTGAGACTAGAGCAGGTACGTGGCAGTGGACTGTCTATTTGGATGGAAAACTGGTAAAACATTCCTGAACACCAGGGAGATTAAATTCTCAAATAACTTCTAAATAAAATCAAAGTCTCTATCTCCTGTATAGCAGAACTTGATCTGTTTATGAGCATTTAAAGCAGAGCATCTCCATGATCCAGAGGGTGCCTGATAGTTTTACATTCATAAAAACAAACAAACAAATAAACAAACCAAACACCAAAACAAACCCATGGGCTTGGTATTGATATACCTAAGGTTAATGCTGAAAAAAGAAGCTGTGCTCTGTCACAGGAAAAGTGAATTTCAGCAAGTTATTAACCTCAGGGAAGTGTTTATAAGGGAAGAACTATCATGCCTGGATGCTACTCTGATACATTAGCAATAGCTAAGCTGCACTACTTGCAAGACAGATGCTGTGTTAAACAAAATGAGACGTAGTATCACTCACACCACTGGATAGTGCTGAGACTCTTAACAGTACCTGCAAGGAGTATAATAATCCTTAGATCTCACAATCCATTTTTTGTTCTCTCCAGAGCCTGATTCTGGCAAACTCAGCTCCAAAGTCTGCTTCTCTGTTCCTGTGAGAAAATCTCAAAGGAAAAAAAATGCCATATCACAACACCAACACTTCTCTTTCTGGCCAGTACTGCAGGTACAAATAAGTGGTTAGAAGAGAGAAAAGACTTGTTAGATTCTTTTCCTATAACTCAAACACCTCTATTAGACATAACCTTTAAAAGATCATTGATTGAAACATTTTATTTCACAAGCTATTGCAGTTTAGGTGACGACTTGTGATCTTATTATTGGCAAATGTTTCACACTGTATATTCTAAAGCACTTAATGGTTTTTTTGTTTGTTTTTTTTTTTTTTTGTTTTTTTTGTTTTTTTTAATAGTAGTTCTTCAGAAGCATATATTTAGTCCTGAAAAATGTACCTTTGCACCTCCTTTTATTGAACAGTCCATTGATGCTCATATTCTGACCATATTAAAAGTATTTTTGAAGAAAAAGTTGGAATTCCTCACAGGCAGTAGAATCTGGACACCTGGGATTTTGTATTACATATTCTTGTGGTTTTCCATTCATTTCCCATGTACCCAGGTAGGGTCTCTGCACAATTTTGGCCTCTGGGCTAAACTGAGAGGAGGAAAAAAGAATAAAGTACATGCACTTATATTTTGGCTTACAGGATGTTCATCATAAAACCATATTTCTTCTGTAAGAGCAGAAATCTCAGCCTGCTTCTTATTATCTAAGGAAAGCATGTGCTTAATGTGAACATAGAACAGAGAAATTCTATAAACCCTACTTTAAAAAAAATATTCTTCAAGGCTCACTCTTGCACTTGAAATTATTACTACCGTAATAATAAAACCACACTAAACATATATTTGTTCCCCACTAATTCAACTCTTGTAATTATGTTTCTTTGATTGAGGTTCCTCTGTTCATGTACGATTTATCAAGTCACATTGCTCATTGGGCATCAGTGGACTTGTTCTCAACAGTTGTGCAAAATATGACAAAAAGAATTGACTGTAGTATACTACATTCCCATGCCTATGGAACTGAAAAAGTGTTTCACACTTCCAGTATGGAGAAGAGAGGTGGAGATGAGTATGATGGGTCTGGGGGTAAGACACTCACTAGGAAGCCACCGGTTTCATACTTACTTTGAACTTCAAGAACTGACGCAGCTCCCCACAGAGGGTTCCACTGTGGTCACCCTCTTCCTGAATTCTCATCATTCTCATTTTCTCAGTTTTCTCTTCCAGAGAGTTACAGGTACTATCAAACCCTCACCTGCAGTCAGGGCATCTCTTCTTTTCAGATAGCTTGCTACAGCCTCATGGAAGACCAGCAGATTGCTTCGGTATGATTTATTTTTTAACAAATCCATGCTGACTTACTCATAAACATGTAATGCAGGGTTATAATAAACAGATTGTTTATTTGCTCATCATTCATAAAGAGCAGAGTTATAATTTTCTGGCTCATTTTTCCCCCATCACTTTTAAGCATGGACACCTGCTGTTTGGCTCTAATGAACTTTATCCACCTTCCTTACATTCACAAGGACCATTGCCACTGGCTTTATTGCTACCTCAGCCATTACTATATGTACAATGGGGTGACTTTAATCAAAAGTGACCAAGCTGAAAATGGTTGACTCTTCAAGGAACATTTCAGAGCTTGCAAGTAAGTTTGATTGGGGTGTTCTGCATTTTGTGAATTTTGGGGATCAAGGGAGTTTTGTTATGTTTTTTCTTTCTTCTTAAAAAGAATATTACCCTTTATCATGACATATATTTTTTTTTTTTGTACCAACTACACAATGATGTTACGAAAATCATGAGATATGGAAGAATATGTTTCCATTAAGTTTTCATGTATTCATATTCTGAACTCTCAGTATAAAGGATCAAAACCAGATATAATATATGAGAAGGTTTTTTTTGTTTCTCAACATGAATTAGAAATTTTTAATAAAATCATGTCCACAGAGAAAAAAAGGTAAAAACTTCCTACTTGGTCAACAATTAGTGTGAACATTTTTCAGTAGAGCCTTATTTTAATCCTTCATCATGTACCTCATAGTGTTTTTAGTCTTCCTTACCAGAGTCATGAGGAATAAAAAAATTTCACTCAAAAAGATAAGAAAAAAATGATTTTTTTTTTCTTTCAGTTTGCTGCAATCAAGAGTAAAAGCTTAAAGAACACAAAATATTGTGAGAGGCTTGATGAACTGTTGTGGTGAGCAGAGCCCCCCCT
>NW_008591285.1:0-3250 GCF_000691845.1 Merops nubicus
AGGGGCTGCCGTGGCCAGCAGCGAGCGCCTGGTGGCACTCCAGCCCAGCTCTGCGGCACCGCCGCTCCCCGCCGGCAGCTTACCCCTGGTCCGTGAGAGTGATCACGCAGGAAAGCCACTTCAATCAGCATCACGCTTTAACGCTGACTTCACAAAAATACTCAGAGCTTTCCAGAAGCCAGAAAGGCTACGAAGCCTGAATTTCTAAAGGAAAAAGGAGTGACCTTGTTCAGGCAGGAGTTCTGAAGGGCATAAAGGGCAGGAAAATAGCTTTGGGGAAAGGATGCAAGCTCCAGATGTCTCCTTTATTCAAACCTCAGTCCAGATCACCCTACCTGGGCCATGTTTTCCTGTTTGCCAGGAGTCAAAAACAAAGTTCCTCTAGCTTGTCACAGGACACTGAAAACTGCTTTTGATTATAAAAATGTTGTCCAAACCTATTTGTTTAGAACGTTTTTCCTTCCAAACCAAACGGAAACAACTAATGAGGATTTTCTCTAAGAAGTATTAAATAATATTAATTTTCAATGACTCTTGTAAAACAGCTGGGTTTTGCCTTGAGTGAGCATATCTGTCTATGAGCACATGCATTATCCACTAGTCATTAATTTGTTCATTGGTTTTGTACTATAACCATGCAGCAAAGCAAACAAGCCAGTTTAAAAAAAAAAAAAAAAAAAGTACCAGGAACCTTTCAAGAACCACCTAAAAATTGGAAGTATTCACAGAGATCACTTGTAACAATTATAGATTAATGGCTTCATGAAAGTCAAAGACTTCTTGCAAGTGGATTTAATTTAGTATATGTAACCAGTAATTTAATCAGCTTTCATCCTCTCTCCTATGACTACTCCCCGAGATAGAATCCTGTATGTCAGCTGATCCACCAGCTCTACAAATCTCAGTGTGCAGGATGGCACGAGAGGCAAGCTCAGCCTTTGGGACCCAAAAGAAAGCAGTCTGCAGATTTTCAGGATGAACTTAAGCTGGTCAGTCACAAAGAACAGAAGCAGACACACCAGTTTAAAATCTGTTTATAACATTTTATTGGACTAAGGTTATGATAAAGGTTTATGGCTCAGTAAATTATTCTGCACGCTGTCAATCTGCTGTGCCTCTCACAGCTGCTTCTCAGTCCACTGCCTCTCCTGGTCACGTCTTTACAGCCAGCTCCAGCCACACTCTCTTCCTCCTGTGCACGGTGGCAGCTGTGATGTACCCCCTGTTCTGCCAGAAGCCTGGTGCTCCTTCCGTCACGTCAATCCCAACGTGGGCTGTGCTGGACTACAGACACCACAGCGACCAAGAGCCCCAGCAGAGCCAGCCTCCCCCGTGAGCAGGCAGAATGACCCAGCTGAAAGGCACAGACCTCTGAGCACCCACACAAATGAAAATGGCAGCACTATGACAAAGGACTTGGCAGCAGCCACCACCTCTGCAATCCCACTTCAGTGGCTCCTTAATTACTTTCTTTCCATGCCACAGACTGAGCTCTCCCATCCACGTCATACTCGATTCCCCAGACCCAATGCTCTGCCAGGTCCTCTGCCACTGCCAGCGACGGTTTGCCAAGCACTCTCCACAGGGAGACACAGCACTCCCACTGCACTCCCTACCCACCACCGCCCTTCCCCTGCAACGCCTGGTGACTTTGCAAAACTTCACATCAGAATACGCCCCAAAACAGATCCTTGACAGCAAGCAAATCTTGCTAGGATGAGGAGACAGGAAGAAAGTGAAACATAGTTGCATGTGAATTTCTAGGTCAAAAAGGAAGAGGGAAAAAAAGAAGTTCTTTCTTCCTCTGATCCAAAAAGTCATGTTACACACAAGTAGCAAATTGTAGCAAAGTCTCCAAAAGCAGAACTAGCCCGAAGGACTCCGCTTCCTCATTCCCAGGCAGCAGCTGAGCCCCCTCAGCCTGCTCAGCTCGCACATCTGTTCCCCTGGTGCACAGGGGCCCCAAGGGGCCACCATCTGCTCCGCTTTCCTCCCGCAGACGCCAGGTACAACAGGCAGCAAGAGGGGCTCTGTGAGCGAGCCACGCGCCGGCGGCAGCTCCCACCCTGCCAGGCCTCCTTCTCCAACAGCCAACCAACGCACATTTACCAAGACATGCAGCTGAAAACAGCCGAGGATTTCTTCTGAAAACTGTGGTCCTGGCAGACTGCCAAGCAGAAGCCACAGCCTGAAGCTTCCACCTCGGTCAGTAGGCCCTGCAGCACTTGCAGGCAGCCCTACTTGCACAGCCTCGGCCTGCTCAACAGGCAGTAAGGGAGTTTTCGTGCACCTGCCCAGACCAGCCAGAACAAATGCCAGTGAAGCTGCTGCTGTGATTTATCATGCCTTGGTGTACAGCAGAGCAGGTGTCTTCCTGGCTGAGGAATTACTGGTGGAACAGGAGTGAGGATGGACAGACACTATACAAGTACGTACGACAGCTGGGGAGACTACAAAGCCCTCCTCTGTATCACTCAGTTGGGAAAGAGCCATCCACATGGATACTGAAACTTCCCAATGTCATTGCTAACTACCCCAGCTTCGGGTGTGCGATGATTTCCCAAACTCAGAATATTTTGCCATTGAAAACATGGGGGGCAAAGCAGACACAAGCACTGCACTACCCTCCTAACAGCACTGTGCCTGAGAAGGACATGGGCTCTGCAGCTGCAGCCAGGTGAAGATCCAGAGCCACAAAACCCACAGCCTTTGTGACCAAAGCAGCCCAGGCAAGGGTGAGAAGCATATGATGGCTGTGCCTGGTTGTGTTGCTTTCTAGAATGCAACAGCAACTGACAGCAGAAGCAGAAGGCAAGGCCAGCAGGGATCCAGTGAGGAAGTCAACCGTGCAAAAGAGCTGGCACTAAGGAATCCACCTAGAAAGGTAGCAGAGCGCCAGACACGGGGCAGTGTGAAATACCAGGCAGCAGAGCTATGTCTCATGCTGGCACAAAATCATTATCTCATTCTGTTGATTTGGCAGTGACCACTCATCACCTGACTGAGTAATCACATCTTGAATGCACTCAGATCAGTCTCTCAGTACCTGCACAGATCTGGCAAAACTGCTCATCAAGCCTGGCAGAGTGATCACTTCCAGTAAGTGAAAAGTGCAGTACCCCTGCTGAAGAGCTGTAAAAAAGTGTTAGAATACGGACAGCATCCTCTTCTTCCTGTAATAAAGGAGCTTTGAGTTAACTAGAAACATAAAGCTATTATCTTCAATCACAGAATCATAGAATCACAGAAT
>NW_008591286.1:0-1896 GCF_000691845.1 Merops nubicus
GATCCCTACCTAGGGTGGACTCTGCTCACTACAACACAAAAGGTACCTGTAAAATAGAATATTACAAGAAGGTAAGTCAATGTTCCATATAGACCATCAAATCAAAAACTCTGAGTTCACAAACGCCTACAAAAACCTTCACAGCATCTGACAACAAGAGTGGAACAGGTGCTTAAAGACTGTATGTCCAACTTGAGATATCAAGCCACTCACCCAAGCTTGTTTTGTGCTTAGAGCTGTTAAATACATTTTTCAGATGACACTGTGAAGCATGTGGATACACAGAATATAAAGGTTATGTAGAAAATGGCGATATAAAGGACATCTGTTTTGTGTTCATATCTTGTTTATGGGCATATCTGGTTAACAGGTATTCAACATAAAAACAAAAGTCTAGAGACAGAAACAGAAAGAAATCCCACCTAGATACACAAACACCAAGGCACAGGAGATAATGGAGATGAAAGACCATATCTCTCAGGTTGCAGACTGAGGAAACACAACTGAGAGAATAACTCAAAGCCTTGGAGATGCTCAGCCATCAATTTGTAACTGATAAGTGGGGGAAATTTATGTATGAGATATTTGAGGAGGCTTGTGGGATTATGTGAAATTTATAATGGTTAGTTATATAGGCAATGTGGAAATGTACAGAATTTATTCTATGATGTTTAGGGGAGGAGCCAACGACAGGGAAAGCGAGAGATCTGGGGTGCAAGGAGAAACAGGCATAGAAAAATTGAAATAAGGTCAAAAGGAGACAGTCACATTTTTACTTGCTTGCTGGTTGCTGCATTCATCTATCTGAGCTCTGTGCCTGATCACTGTAGTCTGTCCTACCTTCTTAAGCACTATTCCTAACTCTCTTCTGTGTAGCATTTCTGTCAGTGTGGTGGTGTCTCACTGGCATGCTTCAAGCTGGGCTAGCTGACAAGTGGGAGGAGACCAGAACCTTGAAAGACCTAAGATTAGACTTGGTTACATTCTGAGACCAAGGTTAAACAGGGCCAAGGCTTTGGACACAGATTTTGGACCAACCTATGGGTCTATTCTTGGGTCCTGCAAATGTAGGAGTGACTGCAAATGAAGTGTAAAGTTATGTGAGTGTCCACTAGTAAGCTGATCAGCTGAAGAGAGAGAACAGGATTGGGCTGTGTTGTTCGTGTCTCTGTAAGTGCTGTTGGTGCTTATACGGGTGCCATCAAAGGCACTGCTCACTTTAGACAGATGCAGATGTCTGCATTTTGTTTTGGGAATATGTGCTCAGCCTCACTGCTGGATGGACCCAAAAAGACCACAGGAAATAGAAAATTTTCTTGGCTTTGAAGTCTACCATACTCAGGTTCCCTTACTGGGAAGCAAGACACATCCCTACAGCATAAAAAGAAGCAGAAGAATTTAAACAAAAAGTTGCTATTGGTATGAGTTGGGATACAGAGTCCCTTCTGACTTTATTCTTAATGACTGATTAATCTCATATATTAGAGAAGCTTCTAATCAGCTGAGAGACTGAGCCCTCTTTTCCATTTGGTTTGATAGAAACCAAATGTGACCAACTGTCACTATCTCTATCCTTTTCTCAAACTTCCCTTTGTCTTTAGCATACCTGCAACTTTAAATGACAGAAGAATCCTTCCTCGGTCCAGAAACCACTTCTACAACACTAGACGTATTGGCTGAATTACACGTGGCTCCAAAATTCAGTGTTGATGGATTACCTTTGGTAACCTATCAGGGAGGTATCAAATGCCTTCATAAGTAAGGCAAAGTCACTAATACTGAGGTTACGGCAGGCTGTTACAATACAGTGAACAGGTAGCTCTGGGCACAAGCACTGGACTTAAAAAGTGGCTCCCCTCACAACTACAGGCATAAATAAAATAAAATAAAATAAAA
>NW_008591287.1:0-2214 GCF_000691845.1 Merops nubicus
TTCTATGATTCTATGATTCTATATAAAGAGATATACCTGTACCTTGTAAATTCATGCATCCAGATTACATTAGCTGTATAAGCATTTAACCTGGAGTTTCTTTCCTGGTGCTTTACATAAACATCACTCTTCTTCTTGGGATCTGACATCAGGAGGTCAGCAGCAAGAAAGATGTCACAGGGTTCACTCCATTTTTGGAGATCTGAATGGCTCTAGCTACAGAAAGCTATGCCTGGCTGCATGCTAATGTGACTAAGCCAGGGTGACATTTTATCAATCAAATCTGGAAACATACTTCAGTCACAGCTCTGCTAAGTAAAGTACAAATTATTTGTAAATAGTATCTGCATAAACTCTATTTGAAAGGGTTCAGTAAGTGTCTGTACTAATTTGCTATTGGAATTAAATCATTGTTTCTTGGAAAAGAACACCTAGGTTTAATTTGATTGTCCATAACATAACTGTGACATAATCCTGACAGTTTATTAACATATGTAAACATAGCATTTCTGATAAAGACCATGAATATACATAAAAACAGAAAAAATAATGTTTTAAAAAGAGAAAAAGTCTTGAGATAACATGTTTTGTAGTAAGACTCTTAACTAACCAACTGCCATTTTATTAGTCACTGCAAAAGCATAATAATGCCTTCAAACAACATTCTCTCTTCTTTTTTTGTTTTGTGTTCCCACATACATTTGCATTACTGAGATAACTTCAAAGTATTTGTTCTGATTTGAATAAATTAAACCTGAATGAATCCTAGCCCTAATGGGAAATTTTGTAGCACATGGTCTGTGGTGTATCATCAGTTTTAGAGACAAGACCAGTGTCTCTGGAAACAGGTAACAAATAGTAAGTTTTCACTTCCTTGGTTTGGAATACATTATGAAAAATTCATATTTACATAAATTAAAATAAACATATACTTATGTATAACATTAAAGCAATAAACTTGGTAAATACCACACAACAAAACCATTTTTTTCAAATATTATGAACAATATGAATAATTAATAAAAGAATGACATTATCTTTATAAAAATACAGTAGAAACTAAGGAATTATTGCTTATTCATTTATTTGCAGCCCTCTAAAGAGAAGGTCTCGTTGGGACATCAGTCTCCTGCCCTCTCTAGAAAATTACATTCACTTGTTAGCTAATTTTTTGAAAGGAAAACTATTATGAAAGTATTATGAGAGAAATATTAAAATTTCATTTATGTTAGATAATAATAACAAGGGTAGTGACTAAACTACTTAACTAGAGTTTTAAAATTACATTAATAATAATGATAATAGGGTGTGAACTGTGTTAAATCTCTTCACCATATGATAACTATGTACAGCGGGCAACAATTTAGTTGATACATAGATGAGTGTCTACACAAATTCTAGTACATTCTAGAAGTTTGTAACTGTGGTGCAAAGCAATATTACTCATGAACAAGCACATTACATCTTGTGAGAGAATAAATATATTGATTGTGGTGATAAAGGAAAAAATAGAAACCATCTTTTTGTCTTCACTGATTTTATTTGTCAATTAGCACAATCATTTGTGAAACATTTCCTTAATAATTTAACAAATCTGTTATTGAGTTTATACTATTTTAACAAAGCTACATCAATGTAGGGTGATGTAATACAAGCTCTCTATGACAAAAATTTTTACCAATTCCAAAATATTTTACTTTTCACTACATGCAAGATTTTCATCGTGAAGAAACTCTGAAATCTTTTGTGTTACATTTTTATTGTACACTCCTAAAAATATCTCTTTGAAGAGCTCCAAGAGTTAGAATGATTCCCAGTCTCTCTAAATGTGTAATGTTATTGTCTCCCTAAATAAATGCACAAAAAGTTAATGGTCAGTACGCTATTACTAATACTACTTAATGAATCAACCTGCAGTTACTGACAACACTGCATTGAGTGTCTATGAGCAGCAAGCCGTTCTGTTTCTACCTAGTTACAATGACAGCAGGTAACACTCAGATCTGCTGGATGTGGTCAAATCTTTTTGATTGCATTTCTTGGACCACAGGAATGACTACGTAAAACCCAAAACCATAGAAACATAGAATGGGACGGAAGGGACCTCCAAAGGTCACCTAGTCCAAACCCCCTGCCACAAGCAGGGACATCTCCAACTAGATCAAGCTACGCAGAGCTTCATCTAGGCTGATCTTGAATGTCGCCAGGGATGGG
>NW_008591288.1:0-7686 GCF_000691845.1 Merops nubicus
CCCTCACGCCGAACAGCCGAAGGCTCCCACCTCCTGGCCGCCACCCTCCTTCCCCGCCCGGGGAAAGCTCAGGGAAGGGCTGGCTGAGAAGGGGCTCTGTGCCTGGCAGCCCCTTCCCCGGCCTGCGCCTCGCCCGGGGGGAGCTGCTGCCCCGGCAGCCTGGGTGGGAGCTCATCTCCCGTGGGGGAGAGCTGTGTCCTCACCTGGTAACCCCCAGCGGTGCAAGGGCCTGCCGTGGGTCAGCCTCCGAAGGGCTCCCTGTGCACGGCCCGTGCCCGGCGCTCAGCAACGAGCCCTTCTTCTCATGGCGAAACATAGCAAAACCCTGCCGAGAGGCAAGGAGGCCTCCTGGAAAAGCAGCCCACCATTTTGTCATTCTTGAGTCCTAGATGAAGATCTCTCAGTCTTAATTGTAGGCACTTAACCTTCTGCTCTCACTTGGCTGGAGACCATGGGGCTGAGCTCAAGTTGGTTTCCCCACTTGCAAAAGGTTTGAAGTACTTCCCATGTTTCTCTCATGGAAACACTTCAGCCTGGGTGCCATGTTGGTGAAGTGCCACCGAGAGCTGGCTGACTGCTCGTGCTGCAGCATCTCTTACCCTGGGAGCTGAAGTATTTTACAAAATTGGCTGAAGTACATTTGCAGAGGCAGTAAAGCAATATATAAGCATCATTACACTGTACTTTAGTCCAGGACTGGTTATTCAGTGAGAACAAGAAGCTTTAGACTTAAGAGTTCTCCAAAGGCATTGTAAAAATGTCTTTGAGGTAAACTTGTACAATTTGAGAGACTTAACATTTAATCTTGTGTACCCTTCTAGACTAGCAATTTCCAACCACCAAACATTTTATAAGGTTCACTTACTATTAGTACTGTATTATACACTAGTGCACAGGACAGATTTGAAGCTTTATCTCCAGATATTAGTTCAGTGACGTATTGCAAAGTACAGTACATTGCAAAGTGACTATAGCCCAGCATGGTCCAGATTCTGCTAAACTGTGTACTGAACTTTAAACAAAACAAAATCCCTTACCCATTTGTGTCTTTCCTTGACTGTGTAAGCCATTAAAACTGGCATTTGTGAAATAACCTTAGCACAAAATAGCCGCAAATGCCACCAGCCTGTTTAGCTGTACTCTTCTGTCAGATGAGGTGGGGTTTTGCACAAAGCCAATATTATACAGCATGTTTCCAAGTACAGTTAACACTGCTGGGTACCCAGGGACCACGCATCCCCTTTTCCACTGAATTTGGCAGGGACTTTTTGACTATTTCTGTGTTTTGGGTGCTTGAGACAGCAAGTGCTCTACAGCACCGTTGGAAAAGCCAGTGATTCTGGTTACTGCAAAGGATGTAGCCATGAAAAGTACCTCAGTGAAGCCACCATAACAAGTTATACGAATGAAAAATAAAACCCTTCACATCTTGTAAAACTAATCTCATGGCAAGCCTGATTTTTAGGTCATTGACCCTACTAGGCCTTATCCTTAGAAACAGCAAGTTCCTGTAACTCCCATAAATACCCTTGGCAACAACAACTTCTATCCACAAATCTGCAGAATCCTAAATGCAAAAGTAGTATAAATTTTTTACATTTAATAACTACAAATTAGTCATAACTATTATGTTACTTGGAATCAACACAAATCCAAAGTAACTAGTTAAGGCTGAATATGTATTCCAGCAATTTAGGGCTGATATTTTAGATACCACATTATTTATCAGCTACAGACTCTGTGAACTCTGAAAACCAAAGAAGTGGATGCAAAATACACAATATATTCATATAACTATGCTGCTGGTGACTGTAGCCAGAGATTATACTACTTAGACATTTCTGAATATTTTCAAGTTGCTACATATACAGTGCAATTTTGATAGTTGAAGGGCACTAAGGAAAAAATGTTGTTATATTAAAATTACCTAAAGGAGGCTATATTGCGGATTTTTTTTGTACTTGAACAGTCATCAGCATCCAAGAGCTATCCTGCCTTGTGCTTCTGCATTATTAATATCAGCAGCATCCATGCAGCTACAGTTAAAGGTCTGTCATTATTTCCATTATAAACTGATATTTTCAAGGATTTAGAATGGGAGTGCAAGAACATTCAGCTCATTTTTGTTGAATTTAAAGGAACCTTTCAGATCAGCAATCTACAAACTCAACCACTTTCCAATTATATTTTGACACAATAGAAGTTAACAGCTCCATCATGGCCATTATGGTTTATTGTATAGCCAACTTCCAGTTAACAGTATTGCCAACTGCAGCAACCACCTCTAACTGCAGTCAGGCTTCTACCTATTCCTTTACAGGGACTTTCTAACAGATCAACAGTCTGCATGAAAACTCTATCACCAAAAGGATAGAGGACCTCTTTTATTTTTTTAAGTTGTGACTCAATATGAATCATTGTTTGTGAGAAGTGTTTTATAAGGAATATAAGGAATTTAATGTAGGCACATTCTCTTGTGCTAAAGTAATGTTACATGAAGAAACAAAATTCAGCCACAAAATTGCAGATAAATTGCTGATGAGAATTTACCAGTGCATAAAAATGAATACATGGACAACTAAAATCCTAAATCATCAGAGTCAATTCTACTCTTGGCTAGACTAAGGATCTGCTTTTTCCTCAGAGTATAAACAGCACGGCTGACTTTGATGAGAAAACTATTGGATTATCTGTTCAGATTGTCAGTCTTGAACCTGAGTAACATCTTTTAAAATATTTGAAATGCTTATTTCTTGTTAAATGGAGCTTTTTGAAAAGCTCCTTTAAGACGTAACATAAAGCGTATTTGACCTTGAAGGTAGTTCAAAGTCTTCCATTTCATTCCCTTCCTGTGTTTTAGAAAATCACTTTAGGTGACTTCAGAGGCTGTATAACCAGCCTTAACTGTGTATGCTTTGCACCTCCATCTTCCTATCACAGCTCCTAAACTACAATCCTCTGATGCCAACAGGATGAATGCCATCGATTCAGATGGGTTTGGAATTAGGCCCAGGATAGACAGCTATGTGAACCAATAACAGTGTGATTTATTTACACATTTTTGACCTGTCCGTGAAACTCAGAGTAAATCAGGACTGTTGCAGTACACTTGAAAGAGAGAAAATATAAATAAATAAATAAATAAATAAATGGAAAAAGAAAAAAGAGGGATACTAAAGCAAAAAAGCCAAACACATAAACCCTTATTTAAACTCCAGTGCTCAAAATTCTTTCATTTATGATATTCTGTCTTGTATTCAAAACTCTGTTCTTTCCCAGAACACGACTCCTGTTAGTCTACGTGAAAACCCAATCTTTGTTGTGCCTTATTTTGACAGCTTTAATATAATTTTCCACCTGGCATCTGGAAAGTTTTCCATTTTCACTTTCCTCCAATGTCTCACTTTTGTTTCCAAGTATATGTCGTATTCACACGGCACCTGTCATAGTGGTATCTATGTGCCTTAACACTGGCCTGAAAACAGATATGCCTTCCCTTTGGCTCTTACACCAGGGACAATCGCTACCTTCATCACCTGTTTTGCAGTGAGATATTGCCCTTCTAATAATGCCAGCAGTAGATAACCTCTTTCACGCCATTACCTGTTTCAGAGAAGGCGAGTATACTTTTATAATCTTCTAATTCATGTGGCTCCTTTAAATATTGTTCAGTTTCTGAAGCTGTAGTCACTAAATGGTTAAAAATCTTTTCACTGTACTTTCTGGTGCTGCTGTCAATTTGTTCTTTCAGTGTCTCACTTTCACACAGCTGATGCACTTCTTCAGAGACCACCAAAAACCTTAACTTAAAAAAAAAAAAAAAAAAAAAAGGCAAGCATGTCAGCTAATGAGAGGGATGAAAAAATAATGTTATATTCTTTTGGGTGCTGTTTTAAGCAACTGAAAGTTGCAGACTCGGAATTAACTTAATGCCTTAGTGCTGGCCTGGAAGATTCTCAGGAGAAATGTTACAGTCTGAATTTCAGAAAAGATACTGATCACTTGGAATGAAAAGTATTGTTAAAATAGTTTAGCTTTTTTTTGGGTTTCTTTTTTCTTTCCCCCCCAGACATCAGGTTCTGAGAGGGGAGTTGCAGTTTGTCTTAGCAGACATGATTTAGCATTCAGATCTGACTTGGATTTCTTGTCTACCCAAAAGAACACAATCCTCTAGTCCCTATGTCTACAGTCACATAAAAACTAGTCAGACCTCAGGCTCAGGAACTTCTGAATACACAGTCCTACTTCTTGCCTTGCTTTTTCCCCAAAGCAGAGGGAAGATGGGAGCATGGTAAAGCAAAGACAGATGGAGGTAATCCTGGAGGTATTGATTGACTAGTGTCTAGCCTGGCTATAAATTGCCACTTCTCTTTCTCAGTGCGAAGAGGAGGGTGAGGAGAGCTGCAGAGCTCTCTCGGAGGCACGGAGCTTCCCTGGAGCGAGCCATTCATGCAGAACTGGCTAGATGTGGACTGTGCCTAAGGCACGGGGAAAGACTTGCTCTGCTCTCTCTCCAGCACTCATCTTGACTTTGTGAAGACAAATCCTCTCTTTAAATATAAGTGGTTCCTGTAGAAGAACCAAAGAAACTTCTATTAAGTTAAAAGACTTAATGCTTTTAAGTACTGCCTATGCTTTTAAAGCCTTGCTCCACACTATTAATTATTATAATTATATAGCATGTAGAAAAAAAACCCAAGCAAACCAGGGCATAATAGCATACAGTTGTGGAATATATAAAAGGGGAAGTATTTAACATAAGCTTATTGGAGCTGAAAGTACCAGGGATGATTGATTGCTCAGACACAGGTCAGGGAAGTGGTCTAAAAAATATTAACCATAATTGCAATTTATCTATTAACCATTTCATCTAACATCATATTATATTTAGAAACAATTCTGCCATCCTGTAATGCACCGTTAGCTGCTAGTGGCAAACAGCAGATTGGCATGCATGGGTCTGTCTGGAAGAAGGATGTTTACTTGAGAAACATATTACTTCTTCCATTTCAAAAGACATTAGCATGGTTACACAGTTAACTACACCTCAGTGACTTCCACTGTTTTTACAGAATACTCTTTAACCCAAGAGATAGCAAAGAAAGTTTAAGACAACTCCCCTTAGTTAGTTAGTAAAGGTTTCTGCTGCTGTTTGTGAAAGGGTCAAAGAGTTAAAAGTTTAAGAGGCAGAAAGTTTTCCTCTTGTTTTGACTAAACTGGAGGAAACGTGCTAGAGCTGTGCAGAATTCGATTGCCAAACACAAAGTGAAGATACACAGTGAGAAAAGATAGTAAAGGTTTAACCCAACTGATGTAAGAAACAAACTCCAAGGATGCCCATGTTGCCTTGTTTTTATCTCATTGTTAATCTTTAATCAGGAAAACAGTTCTAAGAACAGCTCTTTGTGCACAGCTAAACAGGCAACATTGCTTGGAAGTTAATAGGATCTCCAGAGAATGAAACTATTAAATCATTGTCCTAATAAATCAATGAGGGAGATGTACAACCCGAAGGAGTTCAAATTCTGCTTCCACGTGGATATGCAGCAAGTGCACATTAAACCTTGCAAAATCAGCAGTAAGGAGCTGGTGGGTGGGTTCAGAAGAGCAGTGGCTTCCTGTGCAACTTTTTTCCAGTTTAGGTCACAAATCAGCATGGGTGCTAAAGTTCCTGAGGAGCCCAAATCAAGCTTCTCTGTTCAAAAATGCAAAGAAATTAAGAATGAGCTACAAAATTTAAGGGCATATTTAAAAACCTATATTAGTGTGACTTCACTGACCACAGCTGATTTAGTCCTTGATATTTATCAACAGAGATACCTTAAATCTTAGTCTTCCTCCCTCCTACAGTGAAAAATCATCATTTGAATAGCAAAACCACATAGTCTCATGCCTCTCCATCAGGAACTGGTAACAGAAAAAGGGGATAGCAGGCATAGTTTCATCTTTTATGCAACATCTTTTGTGCTCCTGTAAGAATAAAAGTCTTATAGTCCTCATAATCTTTTCAAACAGCAAGTTTAGGAAGTGCCCAGAAAGCAAACGAGGATGGCTAAGTGACTTGTTTTGTGAATAATGGTTATTACTCTGTTCAGAGCTGCCTCTACAAACTTACAGTCTCTTGATCTGTCATTCATACCCTTCTTTTGTTCTGTCTTAAACAGAACAGGTCTCCTGGGCAGAGTGCATTAATGCTTCACCCAATATAACATGCCTTAGTGCAATTGCAACAAAAATACCTGAACTAAACAGGGTTAACAAAGGGGTTACTTGTTTTATTTTATTTACAGAATGCAAGTTGATTGCTATTCATGTGAACATATTAAACTCATGTGTAAGAAGTTCTTCTTTAAGGAAACAGTATTCATGTGCATATGAATCATCCTGAATCACTAAGTTTGGAGACAGGTACAGATGGTCGATCAACAGAGGCATGTACAGTAGCTACAGTAGTAGTAGCAATAATCATACCTGTGGCACTGGTCTGGTAGGAATCATTTACATTGGCAAAACAAAAATGCTTTTACATTGGAAAAATCCCGCTGTGGTCCACTCATATTGCCTTCCTCCTATTAGAAATGTGCTAAACATAAGTGTGCAGAATGTAGGATTTCACCTGACCTGTTAAGGGTTTTCCAGTAAACACAGAATCTATTACAGAGGTAATTGGTTTTTTGTAATGTTGATTTTCATATAGCCGCCAGGTTCAAGAACCAAAAGGTACGTAGTGCTTGACATAGGCACATTTGCCTTCTGACCTTTACATGTAGCCTGGCTTATTTCTGCACAATCAGCTGCTTTATCCTGTTGTTGCTTCCAGCCTTACAAAATGCTTGAAATATTCATCAAAGCTATTACCCTGGGAAAAAAATACAGAACAAATCTCACTTGAAACAGAAAACACAGTTCAATCCAAGTTGGTGCTTTTGTGTTGCTATTAAAGGAGAAAACAGATTGTAGTAAATATTTTTCATTTCAAATAAGAATATACTGTTTGCATTACAGTAATCTAGAGCAGACCCAGCAGGAACTATCTGTGGCACAGATATAAAGAAGACCGGGGATAATGATCTTGTCTAATTATGTTTTAAACTCCTCTGGCCAGGAACTATCAACTGAACTAGGAAGAATGCACAAGCACAGTGAGAAACTGGCATTATCACCTCCCAGCCCCCTTCCCATGGAGAGGATAAATGCTTGGGGATATAAAGTTAAATATTCAAACAGGAAATCCGTATCAGAGGAAAAACCAGAACATAAACCTTCTGAATCTGTACCTGCACTCACTGGTGGAAGCCATCCTTCTTTAAAGAACTCAGCTAATTAAGGCCATAGACTTGTATCCAGTGGGTCAGGCTGTGTGTCATGAAGGATAAAAAGAGAGACAAAAGGTAAATGGAATCATTTAAATAAGTGAGAAAAAACACATTGCCAGCCAGGTAGACAGAGCTGTGTAACCCTGAAAGGACAACTGACAAGTCCTTTGCTTTGCTAGCAAGCAAAGGATCACAGAGGAATAGCAAACGGCACGCAAAAGGAGGGAGCAACAGGAGGCAGGGTTATCTCATCCAGAAAAAAATAAACGAGTTTAAATTTTAAAAAGTGCTGCCATGTCACAATTCTTAATTCCTGAGGAGGTGAAGTCTCTGTAAAGGGTGCAGTTAGCAGGACTCTAGTTATCAGCAG
>NW_008591288.1:7717-32783 GCF_000691845.1 Merops nubicus
TCTTGAACAAGAGGTTGAAACATCTCCTGCTGCTTGAACCTGTGTGCAAGGATTTGTCATTTGCCCCCTCCACAGGTAGAGAGCAGGGAGCCCTTGACAGCTGCAGACACACAGCTCTGTGGTAAACAGCTTTCGCCTCAGCAAGGGTGACCATTTTTATTTGCAAAGCTGAATCTCAGTGCCATCTGGGCTTTGTATGGCTGAGCAGAGCAGATGTTACATAGGTGAGGGGAAACACACAGCCTTATGCTGGCTGTTTTCCACTGTCTAGTACAGTTTGTCCCCTTCTTTTCTGGTTGTAGTTCTGCTATGCATCCAGACAAAAAATGCAGTAACCATGCAAAAATCATAGTCATGTTCTTCTGAGCCTTGTGCTGCCTAAGGTAAAGTCAGTTGAAGTCTTGGTGGGCCCAAACTCTCTGTATGCCTATTAGACCTTCTACAGCAGTCGAGAAGAGCTCCCAGGCTCATACTTGACAGGGTTCTATAAACCCCGCCAGTGGCTACAGAATCTCTTACTCTCATAAAAAAAATAGAGGGCCTTACAAAAGAGGACAGTGTTCCTACAGGGAAGAGTCCCTAGATTAGAGTCACAGCTGAGCAAGTAGCTCCGAAAGAGCAACTACTTATCAGTGTTAAGATTGAATGAATCAGTCCCATCTCCAGAGCTGAGCTGGTGAGAGAGAAGGATAAACAGTGAATAACATGCTCCTCAGAGCCACTAACTCAGCAAACACCATTAATGGGGAGCTTCTCACTGTTCTACATTTGGGGTGCTGTCTCCCACCTGAGATTCAAGTGTGAAGTCCGAGCCCAAACTAAGTGTCTTGTGTTGCTGAGAAGGGTCACCAGTGTGACAGGGGGGAATTAAACCTCCAGTATCCTTCACAGGCAATGTGTGTATGTGCCACAGTACCACCCTAGCCAAGACTCTGGTTCTTAGCCAGTCTTCTTGTGGTATATAGTCAGCATTGAGTTGGGCTGTGGCACAGCCAGGACTTTCCCTAAAACACAGCTCAGGATTGATCACTCAAGCCGATACTGCACTAAGCATCGAAGGTTGGTGACTTTCAGTGGAAACCATAAACACACACTGGTGTGTGTTCTCCTCTGCCGAGGTCTACTTCCATTTGTTTTGGGAAGTTTTAGTGTGTCTGTTGTCAAGATGAAAACTCTGGACAGACTAATGAAAGTGCAGTCTAATCTCAGTAAATCTGGGTATTTTTTTTCTCGTTCCTCTGCCACCAGAACAAGCCACTCGAAGACAGGCAAAGAAGTTACACCACCATAGTGATCCACAGATGCTATATATCTTGCAACCTGCCCAAGACAAGTACCGTATCATTTAGGGTTGGAGAGAGGGAAGGAGGAAGGGAAGAAAGCTCTGTGCTCCCAGTTTGCTGTTACCTGTTCTGCCTTGTCCCAGAGGCTCAGGCTCACGGCTCACGTGGCGCACGAGGAGAGGAGCGTGCAGCGTGTGTGGCCAGAGCCCGCAGACCTCCTGTGGCCGGGCCGGTGCCGGAGAGCTGCCTGTCGGAGAAGGGGCTGTGAGGTGGAAATATCGCACAGGGCATGGCGGGGTCTGGAATAAACACTTGGCTCAGTCGCAGGCTCTTTTGCAACTGCAGGCAGTTTGCACGGTTCATGTTTTCTCCCGGAAATGGAGGGAGCAGTCCGTGCCCTGGGCTCTGGGAGCTGCATGCTTGCAAGGGCTGCCCTTGGATCTGGGCATCGAGTCCAGCAGCAACTGCAGTAGGCTTACTATTAACGGAGCACAACTTCACAGCAAAAAAGAAAAAAAAATCAAGTGTTGTTCTTTCTTTAGTAGAATAGCTCAAAGAATCTTTAAAAAAGCATACAATTTTATAACAAAAAAACCAAGTGACACACTCTTTGGAGGTGACAATATGTAGGATAATTAGCAATGGGAGGGGAGTAGAATTTCTGAGTATTATTATATGCCATTAACAACTTTCAGATTTCATTGAGAGTGCTTTGTTGCACCTCAGTTTGTAGTGAAGGCTTCAGCTTTCTTATGATACTTTTTCTGAGCATCTAAGAGCCTTTTACATTTATTGCATTGAGTTCTACTAAGTCAGTAAAAGTCTAAGTGCTCAAAACCTCCGTTTTGAACAGCCTGAATAGTGTCCGTCAAAGCAAATATCCTGAAAACACTCCTTTCAAGGCACTTGTTGAACACTATCATCTCAAAATGTCAGGTTCACACTCATTTAAATAATTTGACAGCTTCCAAGAAGACACCTGATGAGCATCACATTCAAATGTCAAAAAGCACAGAAAAAAGTGCCAAAAAAACTACAATCTGAAGGAATTGTATTGGCTTTTAGATGAGTATAGTACAGGTAGCACTAAAAAAAGATTTTTAATTTAAATGGAAAATAAACTTTACATTCAAGATTATTTTTTAAAAAAAACCCTTACGTTGCCTCCATACCACCTCCCACACTTCTCACCAGTGCCATCTTCCAGCAAACTGACCCCAGAAGAACTCATACATGGCCAACAGCACCACACACCCCTACCAAATGAGCACCTTAAGACCACTGAAACCAAGCCATTGGAAATGGAAATTTTCCACTTTTTTTTTTAAATTTTTTTTTATGGGACAGACGGGCAGTTATGAGAATTCAGTGTCTCCAGATGAAATCTGTAATCCTGTCTATTGGGTATTTGAAAGCTGAATCTCTAAATGAGAAGATTCTTGAAAAAAATCTTGGTCCTGATTTGCATATGCTCCAGTTATTTCATTGCACCAAATAATGTGGATGTTTGATATAGGGGCTTGAGGCTTGCTGTTTGTGATATGCTTTGAGATCCTCTGACGGGAGGTGTTACCTAAATACAAGTAATTTGATGCTTAAGTGTCTAGAATTCCCAGTGGACATCTGCACTCGAGCCCTACTGCCATCACAAATGAAAAACATTTGGAATCCTTAATGTGATTTTTAATGGACATATGTTCATAACACAGTGCCACCAATTTGGCATATTTAGTGTCTTCTCAAGAGAAGCCCACAGTTTGTATAGCAAGATTGTGGGAGGTTAGGATTGCAGTGTGAGAAAATTTGCACAACACCTGCCTGACTATAATTTAATTGGCAGAAACTAATGCTATGGGTTTGAAGATTTTTTTTTCTTTCACTCAAAGCTGAAGAGACACTAGAACTAATTCTGCTGTCCTAAACTGTCATTTTTAAGCTTTTATTCTGAGTTTACTTGTGTTGCAGTATGATCATTTTCTGCTCTGTTCTCTTTTTTTTTTTCTGATAACTGAAGCATTGTTGTCTTACTCTCGGTTGTTATTTCTCTGTATAATAACTTACCTGGCCAGCAGGAAGGACTCAGTATTTTTGTACTTGACTGAAAAAGGGGTGTCCTTATTACTACTGAAGCTCCTTTTTATTTTTAGTGAAGCACCTAATATATTTTAAAAGGAAAACAGCTGGCCAAAATATTTCTGATCAGCTCCACCAGCAACACAGTATATGGACTCCAAAGACAGACACCACGGCTGTTAGTAAATTGTCTTTGATTTTACCTTTGCTAACAGCAGAACCCGATCTGGAGCAGTCTTTAGCACCTCTTATCCTACCAGATTTTTGTTTTCCTTTTCAGGAATGTTTGGCCTTGCTGTGCATCAAGGACAGTCCCTCTTACTTCAATATTTTCTTCCCTTTGCGTTTACAAACCATAATAAAAAGCTTTGCAGAAGAGATAGAGGATACAGTCCCAGGGGAAGTGTTCCTGCAGTGTGATGTTCAGCTCTGCAGTATCTCAGACATGCAGGGCAGGAAGACGAGCTGCAAACCTGATCTGTGCTGCTCTGCCAGACCTGGCTTCCCAGGGCTTGCAAACCACTGCTGGCTGCCTGGCCAGAATCCTTGCTGGAAACATCTCACTGACTGCATGAACCTGAGCTGGTGGCAGGTTGGCAACATCCTTTATAGAGGATACTCACATCAATTTTGTCGCTTTAAAGAATTCCCTGAAACTTAGCTAGGATTCCAGGATTTCCTGTTCTGCAAACTACTGTTGACATTTTACACACATGGTAAAAGCCCCATCAATTTAAAAAGTGACAGGCTTGCATGAGAGCATTTGTTTGTCTGAAACACTTCAGTCTTCACACACCCAAAGTGCATGGACAAATGGATGCCCAAGATGAGCCTTTTCTTTGCTCTAAAATGGAGGAGGGGAAGGTAAAGAGATGAATAACAGGCAGGAACAGTTAGAGGCAGGACTTTAAAATGTCTCAGGGCTCGCCCTCGGAATTATGAGAGTAGCAGTGGCTGTTGGTATCACAGAGTGCCACAGCAGACACAGAAATGTCCAGATGACTGCATACATACAGGTGGATATGTGTACTTCACACATGTGACTGTGTGCAGCCACGGTCCTGAGCAGTTCTGTGCCTTTATTGTGAGCATTAATTTAAAGATGCATTAATATTATATGATCCACCTAAGAATCCCAGTTAAAAAAACTCAAACACATAACATTTCAAGCAGGGGGTTAATTACTGAGACAGATGCTGACCTGCCTCTTCTGAGCTTGTAGCAACAGAAAATAATGGTCCCATTTGCAAGAGCCTAAAGCAAGCCTTAAGCAAAAACTTCCTCTCCTGCACTGAAGGAAAACTAACATTTAGATTTACACTGCTTGTTTTTTTTCAGAATTACATGGACAAATATAAGACCTCCAGGCAGGTGTATGTAATGGTTATTCAGGCCTGTCAGTGCTCACTGTTGAACTTTATCCCTGGATTAGGCAATGTTCCCAAGGTGTGTAAAAACACCTCGGACGAGCTTCCACTTCGCAGCCAACTAGCGAGCACCTGCCTACCAAAAGTGCCAACTGTGCTTTGCCTGGATGACCCCTGTGTCCCGGGTTCCAGATACTCTTTGTACTCTACCTTTCCCACACGTGGAGAAGTTACAGCGCTTTTGGTTTCAAAGCCAAATTGGATCAAAGTTTGGTTAACCTGCTAAATTTTGTAACTCCTTCAAAACAGCAAACCCAGGGACTACAGATCATCGCTTTCAGCATTCATTAATCAAACCTGTTAAATGATTACCTTGACAGGGCTGCTTTGTTGACAACTCTGAATAATGATAATGTCAGTGGCACTGTCCCAACACACATCCAGTGGTGACGTAAAGGACAAGCCTCCCTCACCTCACCTAGTGGGATGGACAGTGCCACAAAGAATATTTAAGGAAGGAGGATGCTTCCTTGGAAAGCAGTGATCGCAAGTGAAACGGGCTCAGCTGAAAGGGACAGCAGAATCCTCTCTCACATCCAGCTCAATCGTCTAAGACAGTAAGTAGAATGGCCTCTATTTTTTTTCCAGTGTAAAGTTACCAGTAATCCAAGTTCTCTATATTGATTTTAAAACAGAAGCACATGATCGAATCTATTACAAATTCTAGCTTTGTGGTATACATTGGTAGGCAGGGTTATTGACACTGGTTAGAATGTCATAGTATGCTAACACACTCTATATATTTTATTTTAGCTTGTGATCAGTATTTCACAGCTGTCAACAAGATCCAGTCAAGGTTAAATAATGCCCCCACAGCTGAAAGCAGAGGTAAACGTTCTGCCCAAGGTTGTCCAGGGGGATTTGGAGAGCCTGCCTCCAGAGGCAAGAGACTTCATTGAAAGTAATGCCAAGCTATGCCGGCCTGAGAGCATCCATATCTGTGATGGCTCAGAAGAAGAAAACAAAAAAATTCTGGACATCATGGTAGAACAAGGCATGATCAAGAAGCTGAAGAAGTATGAGAACTGGTGAGTAGCCTGAAGGAAGTCAAGTATCTTAGAACTGCAATATGCATTTTCTATCCTGTTACTTCAAAACTGCTTATAACTCTTCAATATTTCCTCTTGATGAACATTTTGGAACTGTAGCTTACATAGGTGAAATACTCAGGAAAAGCAAACTTTTTCCTTTAAAACTTATATAAAGAATATTATTCAATTGGACAATCAATTGTGCATTGTCTCTCTTGATTTGCTACATCAGAGAACTGAAATAATGTGGTGAGACTTATGTAACTAATCATTAGCAATGGCTAAATATTATTTAGCAAATGCATCTTTTGAAGCATTCTACTATTTTAGACAATTAGTTTATTCATCAAATACTTCTTCGTGGCATTCAAACAGCCCTGTGGGTGTTCAAATATTATTCAGTACAGGCATTATTCATATCATGCCGATGAGCTTTGACTGTAATGTATTCAGCAAATACTTTTTTCAAATATTTCATCATCTCTCTCAACTAACTCAACATGAAAGGAGAATATTAACAACAAGTACATATTCAGGAATTACATGCCGATCAAGAGATTTTCATGGAAGAAATCTGCAAAGACTTTTGAATAACTAAGTGCAGGAATTTGGCAATCTGTTTGCAGACTATTTGGGAGAGAAAAGGGCAAAATTTACCACAGATAAATTATTCATTGTTAATTATATGCTTAGCTGTAGTGATGATGGTTCTGACAGCTGAACTAGAACATTTTTATAGTCATGGAAAATTTCTATGCACAGAGGTGAAAATGTAAAACAATCCTCTCTATTGTAAATAGATGGCAAAAATGCTTTAGAGGAGAAAGAATCCCCTTTAATAAAATCTTTCACTTTTTATGATCATACTTATACTCAGCATTTCTTTTGTTATGCCTCTAACTTAAAGGACTACACCAATCCACTAAGCTGGATCCTGATCCCACAGGCACTTACACCAACACTTAAAATATTTGCTTGGCACCCGCTTTGCTTGAGGCATCATTTTGTGGTCCCCATGCAAAACAACTTCACACTGATGAGAATGAGAATTATACGAGATTAACTTTTCCCTGGAAATTAGCAACAGAGAATAAGACGAAGATAAGAGGCAAAGGAGTGTTAATGTGTAACTAGAATTTCCTAGGCCATATAATTTATTATTCATACTGCAAAATCTTGAAACAATTTTCATGAGAGAATGCATCTGACATTTTTGAGATTGTTATGCTGGCTCTGTCACTGTAGTTTTGGTGTTACAAAGCTTCGTACCCCTTTGTGCTAAGCCAGTCCCACAGAAGGGTCAGAGGTGCTATACTGGTAATTAAGTTTAATTTCCTAATTTTTGGTGAATTGCAGCTGGCTGGCTCTCACTGATCCAAGAGATGTGGCAAGAATTGAGAGCAAGACAGTCATCATCACTCAAGAACAAAGAGATACCATTCCAATCCCTAAAACTGGAACTAGCCAGCTGGGTCGCTGGATGTCTGAGGAAGATTTTGAGAAAGCCTTCAATACCAGGTTCCCAGGCTGCATGCAAGGTAGGCAAGAAAAGGACAGTTGACATTAAACTTCTAGGATTACAGAGACACTACTACTAATAATTACTGTAATCTCTAAAGAACAGTTTTAGCTGAATATTTATACCCTGATATTAATTGCTTTGTTGGTTTCATCCAGATCTTTACCATAGATCCAAATGTCTATGCAAGGTTAATCCTAGATCTCTTTCCAGCATTCTTCTCTTAATAGAGGGCCAAAGTAGGGTAGGAAAATTTGGGTGCTTTTTTTCAGAAAGTCACATAGCAACTAAGCAGCAGGTAAGAAGTGAGATGAGAACAGAGGACCACCACTCCCAGAAATAATTTCAGGTTCAGTGACTTACACCAACAGAGAACTTGGCCTCTACCCACCTTTACAAATGGCTATACAACTTGTCTGAACAGCTGCTTCCAGCATTTAAGATAAAACTTCTTGCTACATAACTAGATGAACCAAGCTACAGCTCTAAATATCCTCAGAAACAACCACAAGGCAAGCAGCTTTCAGAGGAGCATTAATGAAGACTGTTTCAAAAATGCCTTGTTTTGCTCTTTGCCACATCTTGCTACTCCTTGTTTTCCAGGGCGTACAATGTATGTCATCCCCTTCAGCATGGGGCCTATTGGGTCTCCTCTGTCCAAGATTGGGATTGAGCTGACAGATTCACCGTACGTAGTGGCCAGCATGAGGATCATGACACGGATGGGAACAGCTGCTTTGGAAGCCCTGAGCAACAGGGAGTTTGTAAAATGCCTTCACTCAGTTGGGTGTCCTCTACCCCTGAAAGGTAAGAGACATTAAACTCTCATCCCTGGAAATTTCCAGGGGCACGTTTCAGAGCTGACTGTTCTCAGCACACGGGAGACACTCACCATGGAAGACCAGGGTGGTTTATGCAACAGCACTAGACTCAGAACTCAATTAAAGGAATTAAAGCTCAATGGGAGTTTCATGGAAAGGAGATTATCTCTAGTATTTACCAGGGGGTTTCCTTTAAAGCATCTGGTATGGGTTCCTGTCAGAGGCTCAGGGAGGAACAACAGTGTGATCCAGCATGGAAACTGCTGCATTCACAAGTGCCACATTCTGTTCTGCAGAACCATTGATCAACAACTGGCCGTGCAACCCAGAGCTCACGCTGATCGCCCACCTCCCGGAGCGCAGGGAGATCATCTCCTTTGGCAGCGGCTACGGAGGGAACTCCTTACTGGGGAAAAAATGCTTTGCTCTCAGAATTGCCAGCAGGATTGCCAAAGAGGAGGGCTGGCTAGCTGAGCACATGCTGGTAAGAGCTATTAAATCATGTGTGTTTGAACAGCCATTAAACCCTAAATTAACTCAACATAAATACATCACATCTTGCTATCAAAGAAATTAGTCTCATATGGATAATCCTGTAACACTAGATGTGAATTTATCACGTGGCAGGCTTATGAGAAATAGAAAACTGCTTGCAAGGTTAAGTAGCAAACATTTTCAAATAGTACCTGTAAAATCAGAAACCAAGACAGATTTGGAACTTGACAGTGGCTGCTTGTAGGCAGACTCATGTACTTGAGCAGGGCCTGAACATTATCACTGAGCATCCATATTGCCCCTACAAGTTTAATAGCAAAAGATGAACTCAAGTATTGAAAATTGTCTTTCATATTATAAAGTGGTCTATGCACTCGAAACTCTGCAAGTATAACATTTTTAAAATGAGTTCTGCTTTGTACACTTCCTGCCTTTACTTTCTTCTGTCATGTGACCATTCTACTACAGTAAAACATCACTGCAAAAAATAATCTCAAAGTGCATAAGTGACCATTCTCAAAAAAAAAAAAAAAAGTACCTGTGGACTTTGAGAAGTGCAGAAGTATCCATACATGAAGTACTTTCACTCCACTCTGGTCATGCAGCCACAGGAATATTGCCTGCTTTTCTTCTGTCTCCACTGAGAGGCACAGCTATATACAGGCTGTGTATCTTTAACCAGCAGAATAAAAACAAATGTTTGAATTATATACGTCCCTGATTTAATGATATAAGAATGCCTTATAGATATAGATAGTTCTAAGGGGAAGAACAGTAGACTTTTTGATTAATAAAGAACAATTTGAGTTATCTGTTAACTATAGTATGTGATGGTTCTTCTGTAGGAAAAGTTGCATAATTAAATATTTTATCATTACCACTTGCTGAGAGAAAAATCTTCAAAACAAAAAATGCAAGAAAAAACCAACCGGTGTCTAACAGGTGCATTGATTTTTCAATAGATCCTGGGCATTACCAATCCAGAAGGTGAAAAGAAATATTTTGCTGCAGCATTCCCCAGTGCATGTGGAAAAACTAATTTGGCCATGATGAACCCAAGCCTGCCGGGATGGAAAATTGAGTGTGTGGGTGATGACATTGCTTGGATGAAATTTGATGAACAAGGTATGGAACTGAAATTGGATTGTTTTACAGTACAGGTTGCTTTTAGGTGAAGCAAGACATACTACGACATTCTGAATAGACTGAAACCAGTTTGATTCACTTATATTTTGTCATTTAACTTCCAGGAAACTTAAGGGCAATCAATCCAGAAAATGGCTTTTTTGGTGTCGCCCCTGGAACCTCAGTCAAAACAAACCCCAATGCTATTAAAACCATGTTCAAGAACACCATCTTCACCAATGTAGCAGAAACCAGTGATGGAGGTGTCTATTGGGAAGGCATTGATGAGCCATTGCCACCAGGAGTAACACTGACTTCATGGAAGAACAAGGATTGGACCCCCGATAATGGTAACCTGGCCTGCTCCACAGTCTCTCTTGGCTCTCTCTGCTGAATTCAAGTTGATTCTGCCATTATGACCTTTTCATTGTATTCTGTGCAGGGGAACCTTGTGCTCATCCCAACTCAAGGTTCTGCACTCCAGCCAGCCAGTGCCCTATCATGGACCCTGCATGGGAGTCTCCTGAAGGTGTGCCCATTGAAGGGATAATCTTTGGAGGCCGCAGACCTGCTGGTAAGAAATGAGGCAGCCACGTATCACAGCTCAAGTGCTGACCACAGAAGGGTTGAAACAAAACTGGACATAGACACAGGTTTTGCTTTCACAGCTGCAAAAGCAAAGAAATAACCATGTTAGTCTAATTTCTCCATGCCAGCCTTTGACATGCACACTTAGAACCACTGATATTTCAATGTCTGAATTGTTAGATGTTAACACAAAACAGGTAACCATAATAAAGGGCTGGAGTGAGATCAGGACCCTCTAAACTGGATAATACACAGACACCTTGCAAATTGCTGTACTTGTCTCAATTTGCTTGGAGCTTAACTAGCTCACATAGGAAATGGTTAGAGAAATGAACCAGTTGTACACAGTTTATAGAAAAGGAAATAAAATAAATTGATCTGTTAAAGGTCACCTAAAGTTGGAAAAGAAACAGAAGTAATGCTAGGTCTGAGTCTAATGTCATGACCACAGAACTAGATTCTATTTCCAGTAAAATCTGGTGGGGAGTCTGAGGTCCCAGATATCTCCCCCTGAACCACTAAAAATGGATGTGTTCGGTAATCAGTAGTCAGTTTTGAAAACATTATATAAACTTCTTTGCTATAAAAGGGCATGAAGTGAACTGATTAAAAAAAAAGGAAAAGTTAGAATACTTTGTACAGTAACACGCATGTGGCAGTACCTCAGGAAGCAAAAGCTGTTATAAAAATGTTTCTGGACCTCTAATTACTGAGGTGATTTTGTTCTTTACAGGTGTTCCTCTTGTATATGAGGCCTTTAACTGGCAGCATGGAGTATTTATAGGAGCGGCTATGAGATCTGAAGCAACAGCAGCTGCTGAGCACAAAGGTAAATCAAAATTTAATCTGCCTACCTGTATTAAAAGCAATCCTCTCTGGACTGCCTGCTCTGTCCTCCTCCCATGCTCTTTCACATTTTAGTCTTGGCAGCTGATTCTGCAACCCATGCATTTTCACAATAGAAAATATTTGTACTGGAATTAAAAGTAAAATTCTCTGTAGAAGTCAAATTAAGCAAAATAATCCCCTAGGTGACAAGCATACAGAACAGGGTGCAGGCATGGGATTGCCAGAAACCTTGATATGGAGTTCTTGTTACAGTCTGGGATAAACAAACTTAAATTCTTTCTTCTTCTAGAGCTCGACATAAATACATAAATGATCAAAGCCAGCTCTTGAGGATCTTCATTTAAGCTGCCTGACCTGAGATACAAGATATTTAATTTCCACTGATTACAAAAAATAATTTCATTTGTAGTTTTTTTGAACATCAAGGATAACGCTGGTATTGTTTCTTAAAGCTCTTTGGTTCACATACAGAAGAGTGGTTAAGGGACCATGGGTACTAATTCCTGGGAGGATCTCAGTCTGCGTGCTTTAGAATAAATGTGCTACTACCTCACATTCTCTGTTTGCATTTTGAACAGGAAAAGTCATTATGCACGATCCATTTGCCATGAGACCTTTCTTTGGCTACAACTTTGGCAAATACTTGGCCCACTGGCTCAGTATGGCACATCGTCCAGCTGCAAAACTACCAAGGATCTTTCATGTTAACTGGTTCCGGAAAGACAGCCAAGGGAAATTCCTGTGGCCTGGCTACGGAGAGAATTCCCGTGTGCTGGAGTGGATGTTCAACAGAATCAAAGGGAAAGCCTCTGCCAAGCCAACTGCCATAGGTTACATCCCTGCTGACACTGCTTTGAACTTGAAGGGTTTAGAAGATGTCAGCTTGACCGAACTGTTTGATATCTCCAAAGAGTTCTGGGAAAAGGAGGCAGAAGAAATCAAACAGTACTTTGAGGTGCAAGTTAATGCTGACCTCCCCTATGAAATAGAAAGGGAAATGCTTGCCTTGGAGATGAGGATAAAACAGTTGTAGTTGATCAAATCCACAATTATTTATCAATCACACTCAGATAAGACAAGCACATTTTACCAAATCACCACTGGAAGCATAACAGCACACTGATGGGCAGGGGGTTATAATGAAAGCAGGTCTTAGTTTAGTTAGAATATAAATATTCTAGAAGTAACTCCAGACCTAATGATTTATAACTACATCAGTTGTTGTGAGTAGGTGAGCAGCTGTGGGAATGTATGTGCACATGGTCTTCAAAACCCTGATCTGTAGCCACAATGAGTGCAAATCATTTGCCTACTTCTGCCTATACAGTCCAAACCAATCCAGTCTTCAAGGTGTGGCCCATTGTTTCTATCACACAAACCTCTAGAGTATCAGACTACACAGGAAAGAAGAAAGAAAATTAGATGCTGTATATATGTATTACGTAAATGTATTTCATGGCTTAAATATTTTTTAGAAAAAAGAAGTTGCAACTTTTATCAGAGTGAAAGATGACTTTGTATTAATAATGCATATTTAAGATATTGCTATTCTATATGACTCATGTTCCTGTGATTTCCAGATGTTTTGAGTGGCTTGTTCTTTAAACTATTGAAATAAATGTTTATACAAAATATGACCTCATTTCCAATAGTCTCACTGTTTATAAACTACATGCATATAAACTGGGCCTCCTGTCAATACCACAGCACAGGGAGAAATTCACATGTAGAAGTTAGATGTTGACTAGCATTGATCTGCTACTCCTAAGCCAGCTAGCTTGAGCCACACGCCGTCTTTGCAATTTTTGTTCAAGCCAAAGGAATGATCCAGAAATTATGATACCAGCCGCGAGCAGTCATTCAGCTAGTGACACGTTCTCCATAACCAGGCATTGTTACTTACTTCAGGCATTTATAAACTAAACTGCCCTCTAGGAATCCCCATATTAGGACCTTGATCATTTGCTAAAATCATCGGATTTGTCTCTGTTCCACAGTACCTTGGCTTTTCCAAGAATAGCTAGTGGAGCTGGTGAAGTAAAGACAGCCTGGGAAGAGTTTTCTGGGTTTGTTGAGATGCCTTAGAGCTCAGTGAAAATAGAGGCAGCAGCCTGTGTTGGCTCCCTTGTAGATCCAAGATACTAAAACCACCCCACGTCCTCCCAGTTAAAGGTGTCCTTTACATGCTTTCCATGTCCCTGGCAGGTATCCTGCTTTTTCACACTGAATGCTCAATGTCCCAAAATATATTGCAAATATTTGCTTAGCAAAAAGAAAATCACTTGCATTGTGTAATAAGCCCTTTTATAGACCCTGTTTCCCTGCAAAACAAACAGTACCAGGGCTGGTCAACAGATGACCTTCAAAGTTTGCTAGGAGAGGTCACATAGCCTGAAGAGCTTTGTCCTCCTGACTCCATGTTCAGGATTTAACACAAACATTATCAATTCTGAAGCAAATAATACAGCATAAGTCAATAGAGCACAGAAAAACCAGACAATAGAAAGCTGTGACAAAAGCAGAGGAGAGCAGTGCAGCCTCTGTAGAGATGATCATTGCTTGACCTGCTTGCTGGTCAAAACCCACATCTGTGTGGATGCAGGTCATATTTAGCCTGTATACTCTGGAGTGGGCTCTAATTTAAAAGAGAAATCAAGGTGGAAGACAGTAAATAAGTCAGGGGAAGTGAGCCAAGAGAGGCTACTATATGCACTCCTCAAATTCAAGGACTGCTATCACGCATAAAATAAAGTTGTTTATAAAGTAATTCTATAAATAGCTCATGAAAGGTTTGGGCCATTCCCAAACTGATATGAGAGTATTGGACCTGGTATTTGGACAAGTCTAACGAAGAACAAGGAGATCTAAGAAAATCTGTCATGTTAATGTCAGAGAGCTACAGCCAGTTACAGTCTCAGAGTTTCTTATAGGCCTCATGGGAGGATTCCAGTCCTGAGCAGTGCAAACACATTCCAAGCACATTTTGAAATGGTGCCCAGGAGTCGTATAGAAGCTTGGAGCTTTCCAGAGCTCTCTGAGCAGCTCCAGCATGCTCTTCTGCTTTCTCAAACACAACCAGGCTCGATATTCTGAATATTACAAAAGAAATTACTTGTATTTCACACTAGAGGAGTCACTGCCAAAGACCCAAGCCCAGCATGCATATGGACATGGGAGAACCAAGTAACATTTGGCCCATAAAATGCCACTCAGAGAGGAGATAGGTGCCATCACTGTGGGCCAGTATGACTGTGGTCTTAAAGCACACACCCAGCTAGCAAGATTGGTGGATTTTGTATTCTGACTAAACCCTCACTTTTTCCTTCTCACCCCGAGAAGCTGGCAGACTTTCCTTCCCTTAACCTCCACTGCCCTCAGTGCTCTCCTCTGGGTCTTTCCATGTAGCACGATGGAACTCATGGAAAGTGGCTATCATGAGCCCTCCCAGAAAAAATATTTAAACTATTTGTGGTTCTCCTGCTCCACACATTTTAGCCACATGCACCTTTTCATACACTGCTCAGAGACTGACAGGCACACAAATTGTTCCAGAAACTACAGAAAAGTGGAGGGAAAAAACGCTGTACTCTCAAAGCTGAGAACAAGAAAAAAACTTTCTGTGTGAGTCATTTGACAGCTCCTTTATATGTAAATACATCCGCAACCCATCAGCATCTATGGGGAGTACAATTTACATTTCGAATGATCAAAATGTTTAGTATTGGCAGAGAAAATGTTTAAAAAGAGAGAAGGCGGCGGTTTAAAATTTAGAAACTTAGTCAACCATGCCAGATTATGATCTCAGCTCCTCTCCCTCCAACAAATACTATGCTCCATAAAAACAAAATGAATTAGAACAAAATGCTTTTAAATTGAAATTTGGAAGTTCCCCTGATTTTCAAAAGAAAGAGGGGAAGGCAATGAATGCAATAAATTTCAACAAATTAGTAGAGAAATATAAAACTTGGCCTATTAAATGGGATTCAGAGAAGGGAAGCACAGGAAAGACTAACACATGAAGTGTACAGAGCCATAACATTTGCAACAGCTGTGTTATGAAATGCACTTGGTATTCTGGGAAGCAAGAAACAAAATACTTTGTTAAAACACTTGTGGATGTACCGGTGGCTGAAAAGAGGCAAAAATCAAAATCACAGTTTAACCATTAAAGTTGTTGAGAATACGGTCTCTGGTACCTTGTTTATGCCATGATCCACTGAACAGCCCAATGCAGTGATGGATGCCCCATGTCCAGGGGAGACTGTGCTCGACTCCCTTAGAGTTAGTGCAGTCCCTCTCCATGGCCTTTATCTACTCAGGCAAAAAGCCTGGCATCAGTGCCAACCACTCCTATTAGCAGAGAGAAATCCATAGGGCTCACACTCAGACCTTGTTCCAATCCTTGCACAGGTTGAGAAGTCTCCAAGCCTGATACCATCCTTTGGAGTAATCTCTAATGTTTCAAGGTCAATTTTTGACTGTGTTTTGTCTTGTTCCTTCAAAGCCCTTTCTCAGGTGTCAGTCCCAGTAATTAACTTGAGTCTATGAGATGTCCACCCATCTGTATTTAGTCAACGTGATGAAGGTTAAAGCAAATGAATAAAACTGAAAAGCAACATCCTGATTGCTGCTGAACGCTGCTGAACAAAAAGTGAAACACAACTTCAAATTTCTGTGAAGACAGGGCTATTTTCAGGGAGAGAAGTAAAATTCAGAAAAAATGGCATTTGTGCTCTGGGAAATACTGTTTTCCAAAACCTTGGCTACCATAGTAACACGATTTATTCCCTACTTGCTGCAGTATAGTCAATTAGCTCCCTAACTGGAAGACAATTATCATAGCTAGAGATGTACCTGGCTGGAAGACAACTGAAATGCTGCTTATGAATGGCAATGCAGAGTGCTCTCAATTCCAAATCAGTAATCATTATTGTTGATCATGAAGGACATTTCTGGCAGTGGTTTAACCTCAGCGATACAAAAGGGCACATTTGTCAAATGGATGCTGGCAAACCCCAGTCACTTAGATTCCAAAACATGTCCTGCCACATCTGTGAATCTGTCTGCAAAACAGCTAGGTGGGAAAAAGATAGGAGAAAGAAAAAACAAAATTAGTATTGTATGCCTTTACTGTGTTCTGCAGCCACCACGGATATAACTTTTGGCTGCAAAACTTGAACAGAGAAGGATTCTGCGAGTAAACTGTGGAAATCCACGTATATTAACATGCAAAATCCAGGCTGCATCCGATCCTTGCAAACACAAACACTGTTGCGGTATTGTTGTTGTTAGAGCCCAGGCAGCTGAGCTCTGAGCTGTCCCTGCCCAACGTGAAGCACTTTATGCTGCCTTCATTCCCACCAGGGACACTGCTCACCTCAGTGTTCATTTTGCTTCTTCTTATACTGGCTCCATTGGACTTGCGGTGGCTTTTCTCCAGCATAAGTGTGACCAGATGTAGGTTCTGAGATTATTTGACTCCAGCTTGTTTTTTTTCAAGCCGATAAGCTGCTAGCAGAACTTTTTCTAACACACATCCCAGAAATGTTCTTTGTGTCTTCTTTTGAAATGTCAGATGCTGGCCATTGCAAAGAGAAAACATCTGGTTTAATCCTCCCAAAGGAACGTATCAAAATTTTGTGCTGTTTTTATGCAGCCTCAAGGCTTTTTATTCAGCTAAAAAAACCCACCCAACCCTTCATAAAACTGCTGGGTTTTTTCGTTGTTGTCCTTTTTTTTTTTTGTTTTTAAACCAAGTTACTATTTTTTTTTTCCTTTTCTTGTAAACCATCACAGTGCCATCCCCCAGGTTGAGATGGCCAAGAAATAGTTCTTCCCAGAAAATGACTTCTGATAAACAGCTGTTCTCTAGAACAAACTAAAGTCACCCTCCATGGAAAATAGCTTCTAGGCTCACAGTAAATAGAACTTATGCCTGCTTTGTATAGTTTTGGAGGCTTTAAATGAATAGTCTGGATGCTTCCCTCTTCTCCCTGGCCCCCCACCTCATTGGTGGAACGCTAGGAAGGCCCTGTCACCATGGTGGAGTCTGGCACAGCAACAGCATGTGCATACAAATGCCATCTCAGCTATGAATGTGAAGAGCACAACAAACCCTCATTTTACCCACCAGAAACCATCCCTATATTTATCTGTGCCTTCCTGAACAGATGAGAAACTTCCCATGGTGTTCTGGAGCTCCAGATCCTGAGAGCAGCTATGAATAGCAGCTTTAAATTTAACCGAGGTTGGAAAGAGAGTGAAACCTAAATGCTACAAGATGATGCCAGTTCAGCTGGAGTGACACGGAGATAAATTCCAGCCCACAGGGTGAACAACATTGCCGTGGGTATCCAGTAACACCGCAGAAGTGACATTTGCATGACTTACACACCACCAAGCCTAGAGCTGTGCAACTCTCCCAGGAGATATTCCTGCTAGGAGAAGCCAGAAGGGTGAAGAGACCCAAGTGAACCTTCTGGAGGTGACAGCGCATTGCACTGACTCTCACTGAGCAAGTTGACTCCTACATTCTTTTTCCTCTAGCTCATTCAAGTATGACCAGACTAAGGTAAGTGTGCCTGAACTTTTGTTCCACCTCGGTCCCTGAATTGCCTTAGAGCTAAATAACAAGTTCATGAAGAGCCATATGGCAGTGACAGTGGAGCTGGACAGCAGAACTCCCACTGGCTTCAGTGGTGACATGAAGAATCTGTGGGTTCTTTGCTGAGGTTTCTTTTTGTACATTTGGTCTGGTTTTGCCTTTCAGCTTGGGATACTACCAACAGTTTCTTGAAGCTCCAGAGGTGGCCAGTAGGGAAAAAAAAAAAAAAAAAAGCACTATAAATTTAACTAGGACAGCAGCTGGGAAAGGGAGGGGGAGGCTGTTTAAGAACTGTGGGTTGACTGATGGTCTTAGAGTATAGAAACAATATCCTTCTGACACTGGTAAGTAGAAGCAGGCCTCAGATTCCATGGAGTTTTCTTGGTCTTTATTCTACAAAGACAGAAATCTGGCTCTATTTCATCATAGTTATCTATACTCAGGCACCCCTCCACCCTTGAAGGAGATTACTAGTGATAATGCATCTGGTACCTGCCCCAGCAATAACAGATCTATGTGGAGAAGATTACAAGAAATTGCTTGGACTTCTGCCCAGTCCTAGAAGTCCCACCAACCATTTCCAAAAGTCCCATCAATTTTTATGGCTTGTCTCTCAAGAAGGCTGTTGAAACCTACATGAAGGAGAGACTTTAAAAAGATTTTTGCAGACATTTATTTCTGGCCAAATTATGATTGCTTGGAGGAAAAAGAAGCCACCATACAAATCTTGTTAGAGACTTCATCAGGAACTCACAAACCCATGCAGAACTGAGATAAGCTAAAAAAAGCAATAGCATCCAGGAAGGAAAGGCAGACCAGCCAGCCAAATTCAACTCTAATTCCAGCCCGTGACAGACCCCTGGGGCAGCTCCAAAGCCACTTAGCACAGGCGTGGAGCTGGGCCAGGAGGAGATGCTGGCACCAGAAGAGCAGCTCTAGCAAGTCCAGACTACAGCTTGGTGATCTGCTGGGGGGGACAGATTTGGGCAGGCTCCTTACCCCCAGCACAGCGAGCACCCAGCTCCTCACCTTCAAACCCAGCAGGCCAGGCAGCTGCAGGGGCAGGGCGGTGCCAGAGCTCCGGGTGCAGGGCAGAACTGGGTAAGAGCACATCTGTTAACCACACAGTCCTGCGCTGGCAGCGCTGGGCACGGCTGGGCAGGGCACCTGCACCAGCCCTCGGGGGGCTGCAGGGCATCCTGCCCTCCGAGACGCCTGCGGCCTCGGGAGCCCCTCCAGAAGGGAAGTGGCACCCGCTTTGTGCCACAGGAGACGTGGGGGGGAAAGCACACAGAGCAACTCAGGAGGCTAAAGGCTGATCCCTGTGCCTCCCAGGGCCCTCCAACAGACCTCACTGGTGGTACCGCTCTGCCAGAGTACAGTGGATGCCAACACAGGAGTACCAGGTGCTGGTAACATTTACTACAGCAGGGACTGGAATATGGTGGGGTTTGTTTGTTTATTTTCCTTTTTTTGCAGACTTATAGTGCATACTTACAGAATTTGAGGAAGGCAGGACTATGGGACTCCTGACAACTGCCTGTCCTGAGGGTCCACAAGCAGCATTCTTCAGTGCTGTAGATGGAAGGTACAGGAGGGCAACCAAATACTTGGGTACCAGATGGTTTCTGGCAATGACAGCTAGAAAACTCTCTGCAGGCTATGTCACACTGGGGCAGTATCTCCAAGAAGCAGCTCTCTCCTACATAAATAGCTACACCCTTAGAAAATAGAAGCTGGAAGCTTCTTCTATTCCAGTTGCTGAAGAGCAGCTCCCAACCTCTTGGTCCAGGTGAATGTGTTTGCTGGATGCTATCTCTCCTGCAGATGCGGCAGGAAGACCAGGGAGAGCATCTCTTCCCAAGACATTTATGATACTGCTGGTTTTTTGAATGATGAATTTGAACAGAAACCATGTTGCACCTTAAATGTCTCTGCTAGGCAGAAGGAAAGCCATGAATCTTTAGCAAGCTTCCCAACATCATGATTTTCAAGCAGAAAATGAATATACATCAGAAGAAACACTACAGCTGTGACTGCCTCACTGAAGCCATTAACAAATGCAGTGTAACATGTCCAAATACAGTCAGCCCTGTCTGGGGGCTGCTAGGTCTTTCTCCCATCCTTCTCTCCCCGTTGTTCCTTTTATTGTTTGCTTCATTGTTAATCTCACCTAATTTAAAAATAGGAAATTGATTTCTTATGTATCCATTACAAACCAAATAATTTCTTTATTGCAGCCAGGATCATATTTCATAAGCAAGTCATGGAAAATTAAAACCATGCCTGTTGCTTTGATGGAATAATGGAGAGAAACACTGGAGGGGAAGGCACAGACAGCTGGGGGCTGTCATGCAACCAGCAGTGCAGCTTAACTCTTTGCAGGCACCCAAGGCTCCCATAGCTGCCGGTTCTCCTCCCCCAAACTTGTGGTTATAGTCTAAGCACTCCCTTATCACTAAATCTCAAAAGCATCTAAGAGGAGGAATGCAACCCCTCTGAACAAAGTAGGTCAGTGGTTTGAGTGGCTGGAGGTTAAGTTGTTAGCAGGTTTGCAGCCCGCCTGTGTGCAGAACCATATACCTCTCAATATTAACACTACTAAAATTAGGTGCCCAACAGTTACTGCACACAACAGTGGAACCACAATACCAGCTACACATTAGCCCAGAAGTCCTTGCAGCACAAATATTTCCAGGCCTTGGACTCGGACTGAACTCGGCTGCCAGGCAGGGGGATTTAGACTGAAGGGGAACCACCTTGGCCTGGAGAGATGTTCAGGTTATGTCAGTGCAGCAGGCACCCCAGCCAGATCAACAACTAGTTAGCAGCGTACTGTGACTTGGGGGAGATTGGAAATTAAAATAAAATCCATTGTGTGCATTACTGAGAATTTATAGACTGCTCTGTGGACCTCCCTGAGGAGCAGACAGGACACGGGTCCTCAGAAAAATAATCGAGATGAGTACTGCAGCTCACAGGACATTGTGACATCCAGCCCAAAGTTCATAGACTACTTCATTAGCATGCTGGTCTCTAGGAATTACAGCCAAACAAAACCTGCTCAGTGTCCCTATCAGAGGGGGAAAAAAAAAAAAATCAGTGAGTTAGCACTGTGCAGAATGTTCTTTATAATGTATTAACTCTAGAAGTATCCACACAAAAATACCACCTCTAAGGACAAAAAGTAAGCAGAGCTACCACAACAGACCACAAGCAAATTCCATGAGAGTGAAGGGCAGCAGGAGAGATTGTTTCAGAGCAGTAATTCATGTCTAGTCTGTTCATCTTTCCGAGCACACCCTTTTCAGCAAGAAAATATTTGCCTTTGCTTCCTTGGGATAAGAGTCTCCAATTCTGAAGAATGGACCCATGTTAGAGTCCCTTGGAGGTCTGGTTTAGCCTCAGTCTGCCATGGCTCAAGGACCTGCTGTTCTTTCTGGAAGTTAGGGCTGGAGAGATTATCAAACTGAAGTCATTCTTACAGCAGGTGAGAGGACTGCAAACACAGCCACCTTACCAAACCCTTCCCCTGCTCTGGGAGGAGGCCGGCAGGCAAGCAGCAGACATCTGCCAGTGTGCTGCAAAGAGCTTCCTAACAAGCGAGCCAAAGAAAGTCCTCTTAAAACTCTTTATGGTCCTTTTACACTGATGATTCTCAGAATGAGAAAACAAGTTTTGTAACTCAGCTGGAGAGAAGGAAACAGGGTTGTTCCTTGCAGGAACATCCTGCATCTTCTCTCCAGCCCCCACCTCCAAAGGGCTTGTCTAAAGCAGTGTCACTTGGAAATATCATGCTCCTCTCTGCTGCTTTCTGTGCTGCCTCCTACTATGTTGAACCAACTTATTTATGCAATAAAAAGCCCAACAAATGGTGCAAACTGCTGCAAGTTATCGCGAAGAAGCTCCAAGATCAGGGTAAGGGGCCAAAACTTTCAGCCTCTAAAGTTCTCCTATATGTGGCATTCCAAGGCCCTGTTTTGGGAGGTGCTTTGTGCTGCTTTCTGGTTTGCCACGTTGCTCCCTCATCTGAATTTACCAGTAACTCAGATGTCTGTAGTTTTTACCAACATTTGAATGATTATCCAATACATTATAAAATTATTTTCAAGAAGTTTCTTCTTCGGAAAATATCCTCCAGGAGTTCTAACATGTATTTGTTTTGCTGATACATCTGATAAGACAGTCACCAAAACCAAAATCCAGAAACACTCAAACATTCATTTGCACTTGCACAACAGAGCCGACTCACCACACTGATATTTTAATGGAACCACTGGATGTTTTCATTAGCTGCATCTGCCACTATGACAGCAACAATAACTCCCAGACAGAAGTCGAGACGACACAGTAATTAGGTCAAACCTTCAGGACAGAGCTGTCATCACTAAACATAAATGTAAGTTCCTCTGCCACTGCCCAGGCTCTGTAAGACGTGCTATGGCACACTGGGTTGTCTGAGCACGATAAAGAACTGGAATAAATGAGGGTCATTCTGCCTTTTGCTGTTCTTCACAATTACCCGTGTTTAATTGATCTTGATTAATTATTTAAGGTAAATGGAGCTTTCCTGACCTAATGGCAACATGTAAACTGATTAACTTTACAAAGCCAGCAAAATGATCTGCACAGTTGGAGCAGCTCTTGCAATGTATTATTTAGGCCAAGTTATCCTGTGTCACAGCCAACGATGTGCTGCCAGACACAAGGCAGTGATCATGAAGGTGTGATGCAGGTCCCCTCGGGTTGAGGGTTAGAATCCCCCAGCACCAGTGGGATGGGAGGAGGAAGAAGAATATGAAGAAGGAAGGGGAGGAGAAAACCGTTCTGTGTTGTGGTAGCGTGTGGTGCCTCCTGGGTCCACGTCCATATGGGAGGGAAAAGATGATAACCGTTTGTGGGGTGGGACGAAGGCTGGGAGCAAATGGGGAGCTTGAGGGAGCCAGCAGAGCAGTGATAAGGAACAAGGCACCTTCAAAGGCAGGTTTGAGCAGCCCAGCAGGACCAGGCTAGACTTACTAGTAGAGCCAGACACCACTGCTAGCACAGCCCAACCCTGAGAGGCAAACACAGCCTGGCCCCTTGTTGGCCATCCTGCCACAGTCTCCCATGTGTAACATCACTAGGGGTTACAGGGCAAAAAAGCTGTTTTTGTGCAGATAGTGCTTATCTTTGCTAGAAACCAAACCTAGATAAAAGCTTTCCAAGAGATTCTGCACAGGTTTGGGTCCCAGCTTGGCAACAGGAGCAGCCATGCCCTATCTGGGCTGATAGGCCATGTGGTAAAATTGATTCCTGGAGTAATTTATGCACATCAGAAGAAAGTGATTTGTTTAGATACCTACAGTAATCCCCATCTCTTCTGGCCAGTTGCTGAGGCAGGTACACAGATAAATGAGACGAAAACACTCGTCATCGCTCCAACCTCAGGGGAGAAGCAGATAAGGCTGATAAGGCAGTAAGTGAAATTCTCCTCCAGGCTCCCATGCAGCTACATACTTGAGCAAAGGCTGCTCAGCTACAGCAGAAATACTGCTTTGGTGGTTTGAAATAACAGCACCTCCAGGCACAAACAAGATGATAACCTCCTGCCTCCATCTAGAGCTCCCTGTCTAGACAACTTACGGTCAAAACAGGGGAGACAGAACAGTTGGGAGGAAAGAAAGGCACCCTGAGTCCTCCTTGGAGGCACAAGGATGAGTGGGAGGCCCAGCAGGAGGTGGATCTTCAGACACAATCCAAGGCCACCAGCCCTGGGAAGCACCTTCCCTCAGGATGGTTCTGTGTAAGGATGTTGCAAGCTTACAAACTTGTCAAGAGAGATGCAGGCACCAGAAGCCAGCCCAGTCCAGCACCACCCGCGAGGTACCCATCACTGCAGGCTGAAGGAGACTTCACCTATTGAAATTGTGCTAGCCAGAGAAAAAGACAGTAGACAGGAGCATCCCCAGCCTGCAGGATGGACTAACACCCAGCAGCTATGTACAGAAACCCCAAATCCTTCAGTCAGTTGGAACTTTCCTAATGATCTGGCCATGCCACCGGAGGCTTTGAAAATATCTCTCTCCTTTTTAAACATAAAGTCTCGTGAGCCATATTACAAAGAAATGGTAGAAGCTTTCTGCCAAATTGCTGAGACTTCAGGGTGTCCCCCCCCGCCCCAAGTTTCTTTTACATCCAAAAAATTCCTTCCCTGTATTTATTTCTACCTCTGGGACCCAAGCAAGCCATCGAACCTGGATTAAACATGCCACAAAAGAATTCAAGCCTTGACAAGGCCAAAATACTGGTTTCCAATGAAACAAAACAAAAGACTAGGATGAAGTAACTGTTTCAGCAGCTTGAGCAGCCATGTAAATAGATGTTGCCAAGGGAGACTGAAGATAGATAAGGCTCCACCATCCCTCCAGAGCTCACAGAGGAAACATGCAGATCCAAACCCCATTTCTCAGCAGCACTCATCATTCCAGCTTCAGCTGAAACGGTAGATAAGTCACATTTTTTTCAAATAAATGTTTTTTCAAAAGAACAGAAAAATTCAGGCTTCCCAGCTGGGCACCAGGAAAGTATTTCCTCTCATGGCAGGTTTCATTTCCGAGCTGTAGGACATCTGCAGTCTCCTACACAGGAGGAATGGACTGAACAGACCTTAGGATTGACCCAAGTTAGCAGCAAGAACAAGAGCATACACTGTTAGTTTTTACTGAAAAAGTATGTATTTCTTTGGATGATAATCTTCACTGGCAACCCCCAGACCTACCAGGACGCCTCACTCCAGCTACTCCAAAGGTGAAAGAGGGGCAGAAGGGTCTGGAAAGGCTGGAAGAGCAGATCCCCACATTCTGTGATGCCAGAGATGTGCTAAGGGGCTGTGGGCTGCATCTGGGAGAGTTCAGGTTGAACATCAGGAAAGTCTCTCCTGGAAGGCTAGTGCAACGCAGTGAGGCTGCCCAAGAGGCCAAGGAGTCTCCGTCCTTGGCAGTTTCCATGGCAAGACACAGCTGACCCAAACCAGCCTTGGCAACAGCTCAGAGACCAAACTGGAACCCTGTGGAGGTCCCTCTCACTCAACACTTCCCCCAAACACAAAGGGAACCAGTGCAGAAGGAGATGAATGCAAGATTGACCCTTAAAAGCCAACCAGCAGGTACAGAAAAGAAGCAGCCCTAAAATGAGCAGAGTTATCCCTGTGTATTCATTAACGCTGAACCTAAAGCCTAACTGCCCCTTTGTGTTGCTGAGGGCAGGAGC
>NW_008591289.1:0-5515 GCF_000691845.1 Merops nubicus
CTCTGCGGCTTGATGGGAAGGAATATAGAAGATAGAGCCAGATTCTTCTCAGTAATAGCCAGTGAAAGCACAAGAAACACAGGTACAAAGTAAAATACCATCAGAACATAAGGAAAATCTCCTTTATAATGATTGTGCTCAAACACTGGAATAAGTAGCCCAGAGAGGTGGTGACGTCTTCATCCTTGGAGGTAATAAAATACTAGCTAGAGACAACGTACGAGCACACTGCTCTAGCAGATGCTGCCTAAGTGGGGCTTTGGACAAGAGGGTCTCTGGAGGTTCCTGTCTTCCTCAGCTGCTCTATGGTTCTGTAAAAGAAACAACTCATAATATGCATTTATACACCTGTCAACACTTTTAATATGCACAATAGAAAAGCCTTATCATAAGAATGGTAATACAAAATGGAAAGAATCTAACGTTTAGGAAGATTTCTCAGTAGCTCCATGAAATGTTCAACTCCAAGTATATAATAATAATTTCCTTTATTTCACATTGCATACTGTTCTAACTTGGACTGGATATACTTTAAGGCATAGTGAAAATTACTTCTCTATTAATTAATTGGGGTAGATGCTGCTGTACATGTAATTTCCTTTAACTTCAGCAAGTAGAAGTAACAATACAGGTTATATTTCTTGAAAAAACTTGTCAAATGTTTCTATGTTGTTGCTTTGTTTGGTTTGGTTTGGTTTGTTTTTTTTTTCTTAAGATGTATTTCAGTTTCTGTAGACATTCATGTTTATAGCCTTAAGCTTTTTAGTGTCAGTTATTTCAGGATTCTTGACTTGTGGAAATTAGGAAACCTTCTTTCAGAGTACGCAATAAGTTTAGAAGTGTGGATGATTTCACAAGACAGGTTCAGAGAAGTGTATATTGCATATCCTTAGTTGTCAGGGCCACCTGTGTTACTTTGAAATTCTAACATAAAAGAAAACAGTCTGCTGGAACTCCATGGGATTCTTTCTATTGTGGGCTATTTGCACATTGAACAGGAAATTCTTTGGGTTTATATTTATCTCCTTGTTAGTATTTCCTTTGTTCTGGTCTCCACTCAGCATCCCTATTTGATTAATGGTTTTGAAAGTCATGTATAATACCATACTATCATTTCTGTTGTCTTTACCAAAGTAGAGATGCCTACATATGTGGCCAGACAAGACCTAGCAACACACTAACATGACACTGACTTCCTTCAGCTCATACTTATATTTCAAAGAAAGAAAATCCAGACTCACGTCCTGATGGATGCTATTGTGTTTTCCACCCAAGAAACCCATCAGGACTACTGAAGTTATGGAAGGGCAGTGGGGATGAACAAATGTTACTTACAAATCAGTCTACTGATTAATTTAAAATCTGTAACTGAGAGATATAGTTTGGCATCTAGCAGAGTGAATGGAAGGAGAGAAGCATCTGAGAAATTGAATTCAAGTTTTTGGTAGGCTCTAAGGCATAATCTGTGTCTCTACTGATCATAAAAGGGCTTAAGGTAAAGGGATTAACTTACATACTTCTAGTAAAGTCTATAATTAGGTGATACGATGTCCTCTGGAGCATGGTCTATAGCCCCCCAAAGCTGACTTCTTGGGGTAACTGGTTCACATTATTATGTTTTATGAAAATAATATTTGGGCTTAAAAATATTAAAAACACTTTATTTCTTTTGAATTGTTTGAACACTTTCTGAAGTTATAATGTCAACTGCACAATTCTGAATTGTCCACTGTGGATTTCTGTAGCTATTTCATTTCAGTTGATAATTGCCCTTTAGTCCTTTCAGATATCTTGACATTACTCATCATTTCTGAGGCTTCTTTATTTGCTTTCATTTAAATTTATTCTGTTCAAATTATTCAGGTAGCTTAACACTTCTCTGTATTCCAACTGCATTTTCTTGGATATTGCTAGCAAAGGAAATTTGATTAAGGACATGTGTCTACAAAGACTGCAGCTTTAGGGAAACTATTTCATTCTCTCAAATGACATTTATTTCTGTTAATATAAGTATTGGAGGTGAGGTTTATCATAACAAATTGCTTCTAAACTAGCTCTGAAAGTCCAATTCTAATTCCTTGAGTTGATAAAATTACAACTGTGAAAAAGAAACGTTCAAGACTCATTATTTTGTGTATCTTGGCAAGCTAGTTACAGTGCAATGAGACCTATATTTCTTGAAATAAGATTAAGGTTTCAGCACTTTAGCATTCATCGGTATGTAAAGGAAATGTTTTATGTTGTCTCTTCAAAAATCAGTTGACGTCTGGGACAAATGTCAGTGTTGGAAATTCCTGGATGGAAAATAAAATTCTGAACTCCAACATGTATGATACGTCTGAATTCAAATTATATTTAAGCTCTTCTGCTTGAAATGTCAGTACCGGTGGTCCGTATGAAGCACCAGGCTGATATAAAAAGTCAATGAAAGAGAACTTGGATATAAGGAAAATGACATGTAATACAAACCAAAATAAAACCAACAACACAACAAAAAGACAAGCAAGCTATAATGCACTATCTGAAAGCCACTATTGTTTTATCAGAAAAAGAATATGACAGAAATGATGATTCAAATTTTAATAACATTCTGCACAATTTCTGCTTTTACTTCTGAATGAAATAATGAAATTATGTGCCAAGAAGCAGTAAATTATGGCACAAACTGATACTTGACAAAAATGAAAGAAATGAAAAATTATCTGACATAGTAAATAACCTATTAATTCAAGTTACTATTTCAATAGGATAGGATACCTAGGAAAAGATTCTTTGTAATATAGCCCAAATTAAGTTATTCTTATCTTTTTCTACTATAAATAGCCTCTTTTATTTTATTTTTTTTTAATATTTTAAGATTTTTTAGTATTAATATTATTAATATTAATTATTATTGGACAAACCTTGTACTTCACTTTTCAAAGCAGTCATTTTGAACTATCTGAATGTACTGCTTTCAACTCCACAGCATTAAATACACATGTATTTTTCTCATCTTCTATTCTGAAGTAGTTTTGATAAAAAGTAATAGGTTTTATGTAAAAGTGTGTGGTTTAGGTTGATTTGGTTAAATTAACACTGATATGCTCAAATGACTAGCCTCATCTAAGCTGATATGGGTCATAAAACCACTATCACTTTCATCTCCTTATGGACGTTATTTAATAAACACAGACTCTTGGCCTGAGAGAAGTTAGTGCTAATGCTCCCTTGAACAGGATTAAATTACAATACCTGACAGCGCTTCCCCCTGATGATTTATTTGTTTGCATTAGTATTGTTCTAGAAAATTAAGACTTGCCCACAAACTGACCCATTAAGGTGAAAATACCTTCTCAGGTTTCCTTCAGTGTTGTGGTGAGCAGAGCCCGCCCTAGGCAGGGATCGGCGTGCGGAAGATCTCGCGATGTAACAGAAAGCTCAGACTGCCCACGAGGGGCCTTGTGGGTGTGGCTTGTCATATATAAGCAATTGCAGCAACGCAATAAACGCCATTTGCAGCATCCTTCACATTGAAGCCAGTGTCTGTGATGGTACCAAACGGTAGAGGTTGGGTGGCAGCAACGATCGGGGATCGGGTGTCAGTAACGACACTTCAGTTTTTCTTCTGCATGTATTAAAGTGCACATGGTAGTTAACAATGTGTGTTCTATTTCTAATGCAGATGTCTGATTTTTTAAAAATATTCTTTTCAAGTTTTCTGGTCTATAGATCAACATCAGTGATGACCAGATTTCTGCAGAAGTATGGTCTGTAAGGTACTGAGAATGATACAACTTATTTTTCTCACAATTTCTCCTTTGAACTAAAAATGTGTACAGACATGTTGCTAAAACCAAAAATATTTGCTATTTCCATTGCAAATTTGCACTGTTGTGCTAAAAGGATACTTTAGGCCAAATTTTGTAGCCCTACACAAAGTATCTTTTAAACACAAATCTCTGAAATCTTCATTTCCCAGTCATGCTAAACCTACGTTGGATGTAGTTTACGAGTTTCAGGCATGAATAATAGTAATCAGTCATCAGTAATCAATAACAATTTATAAGCAATACAGAAGTAGAATTTGATTTCTGTGAAGAAATTCAGTGCTTCCACATAATCGAGGCAATTATGAAAGCTGGATATAAACTATCCATTAAATCAGAAAAAGCTATAAGCATTGAATAATTTGGTCACTGTTAGAGTTTCTCAGATCTTTTCTCCACTGATACAATATGCTCAAAGCTTTACTTAACAAAAAAAATAATCTATTTCTCTCTTACGAATTATTTATAACTGTGGTTTTGGTGTATGTCTTAACTTGACAGGATACCATGAAGTTCCTTTATAAAAATAATATTCTTTTTTGATTTATTTATGTTTTTACAATATGATGTGATTAATTGCATTTTCCTGGAGTAAAACTTCCAGTTACACTAAAGGAGTTTGACTTTAATGTAATGCAAAACATGAACTTAATTAGCCATGAGATTATTGTCTTTATCACTTAGATATAGGTGACTGGCTTATCCTAAAATATCAATATGAAATATCCTTAATATACTAGCAAAGCTTCTATCTAGTTAGAAGTTTCCAAAGCTTATATTTTGAGCAGTGTATGGCATTGTCAAAATGAGCTATTCATGAATTGTGATGCATTGTATCTCATTAACCCCACTGGAAAACACTGGTGAACAAAGTATGACATACAGTGTGGTATTACATTGCTAGTTGATATATTCTGCAAAAGCTTGATAGGAAGTCACTATAAGAGGTAAACTTTTCCATTTAATTCAATAGCTTCTGCTACTAGCCTTGGAATGGGGTACTTAAGAACAAGTTGAAATAATTTTTTTTCAATTCTTTTAAGTAGTGGTTGGAGCAATTACCTTGAATATTGTTACTTCAGTGAAACTCTTTATGTTGGTCAAAGACAGACAACCTATTTTTGAAGCCTATGAGCCCCAAAACATTCTCTTTTTTTTTTTGTGTTGGAAGCTGAGCTGTTTGCTATGTATGAACACATAGTCTTCAAAAAACTTCTTTTCTTAACACCACCACATTCGCTTTGGTTGAAAATAAACAATGAACCTAATATTATCAGAAATAATGGTGGGATCAGCCTTCACAAGCCCATGTACTTAGCTAAGAATGAAGCTGACCATGGGAATTTAAATACATTAGAGATAAAGTTGAATTTGGGCTTATCATATGGCTTTTGTGATTAAAGAAATACTTTTGATAAAAATTCACTTTGACTTTTTTGATTAAAAACCACTGAGGACTAAAAATCAGTGCTAACTGTACAGGATTGTCTCTGGCATTTTATACTCTCAGACAATTTACAAGAAACAAGTTAAGGGCAACTTGCTTTATATATTTGGTGATAGGAATGATAATGAATAAGAACTAACCATCAGCTAAGTATCCTGTTAGTAAAGTCAATCCAGTAAATTCTCATTTTGGCTTGTGAAGCAGGCCTGATGGAAAAACAGAATTTTACACGGTTGCATAGAATCATAGAATCCTTTAG